>NW_027715827.1:0-326 GCF_054177405.1 Leptonychotes weddellii | reverse complement strand
TGCAGTTTGTGTGTAATGGTTTTGTTCTTTGTAGAGATGAGAAATCATCTAATTTTTTAGTATCTGAGGAAAAATTCCAAGGCATTTACTATTTTTTGACAAGAACTTCCATTTACTTGGTTTCTTCAGTTCTTGAGAGCTAATTATTTACTTGGATATTTTTCTGTTATTGCCATTTTTATGTAACACATTTGTATATTGTTTGTTTGAAATGTTTTAAGTATTTAAGTACGCTTGCATAAATGTGATAATTTCTAAAGAAAGGGTGCATGTTTAGTATCTTGCATGTTTTCTTCACCTGTGTTGTTTTTTGGTGTGTTTTCACC
>NW_027715826.1:0-326 GCF_054177405.1 Leptonychotes weddellii | reverse complement strand
TGGATGGCGTTACCCGTGAGCGTGGATGTTTAGGGTCAGAGATCATGCTGTGCTCACACTGAGTGCCCTCTCCGCAGGGACGGAGCTGTCGTGTTCTTTGAGTATGTGCATGCACGTGTGTGCGTGTGTGTGCACTCATGTGCACGTGCTTGCGTGTGTGTGTGTGTGTGTGTGAAATGTGGGTCCTCTGAAGAGTGGGCTCGGAACAGAGGCTGTGTGTGTGCGTGTGCATGTACATGAGTGTGATGCATGTGTGTGCATTCATGCGTGCATACGTGTGTGTGTGTGTGTGAAATGTGGGTCCTCTGAAGAGTGGGGCTCAGAAC
>NW_027715825.1:0-326 GCF_054177405.1 Leptonychotes weddellii | reverse complement strand
TCAATATATATAGATTTCTTACTACTGTAGTCTTGCCAAGACTTCTCACTTTGCCTTCCCTTCTCCACCCCGCGGAGGGGGGCGGGAAGGAGGGGGCTTCACATGCAATTTAAAGATGTTTCTTGGGTAGACACAGAACTTCCTAAGTGTTTTAGTACATATTTTATCTTGTGTATTGGTCTGTCTTTAATAATAAAAATGGGCAGGGATAAAGATACAGGTTTCTTTCTATAAGTAACACCTCTCATCATAGGGGAAGGTCCTGTACTGCCCTGAGCAAAACTACTGCTAGGATCCCACATTGCTTTCTGTTCCCATTTCCTTTT
>NW_027715824.1:0-326 GCF_054177405.1 Leptonychotes weddellii | reverse complement strand
GAGAAGAATGTTTGTTCTGCTGTTGTTGGAGGAAGTGGTCTACACAGGCCTATTAGACCCAGTTGGTAGTGTCACTGAGCTCACCTGCTGGATCTGCCCATTCCTGACAGAGAGTGCTGAAACCTCCAACTATAACAGTGGGTTTATCTCTTCCCTCTTGCTGTGCTATCCATTTTTGCCTCACATAGTTTGACCCTCTACTGTTAGGTGCATACACATTAAGGACTGTTACATGCAATGAGGTGCTTCAGTTTTTTTTTTGTTTTGTTTTATATTTATTTATTTTTTTTATTCTTATGTTAATCCCCATACATTACATCATTAGT
>NW_027715823.1:0-326 GCF_054177405.1 Leptonychotes weddellii | reverse complement strand
CCAATCTGCAACCCTATTTCTTTTGATGGGAGCATTTAGCCCATTTACATTTAGAGTGACTAATTAAAGATAAGAATTGAGTGCCATTGTATTGCCTGTAAAGTCCCTGTTTCTATAGATTTTCTGTTTCTTTCTGGTCTATGTTATGCTTGGGGCCTCTCTTCATTAACAGAATCCCCGTTAATATTTCTTGCAGGGCCGGCTTGGTGGTCGCATATTCTTTCAGTTTCTGCCTGTCCTGAAAGCTCTTTACCTTTCCATCCATTCTGAATGACCGCCTTGGTGGATTAAGTATTCTTGGCTGCATGTTCTTTTTTTTTTTTTTT
>NW_027715822.1:0-326 GCF_054177405.1 Leptonychotes weddellii | reverse complement strand
TGATGTAATGTATGGGGATTAACATAAGAATAAAAAATAAATAAATAATAATAAAAAAATCATATAAGTATATAAAAAAAGAATATAAATATAAAATAGAATCATTAGTAAGCCATTTATCCATCTAGAAATAATAATGTTAATATTTTGTCCTTATCTTTTTAAACTTATTAACGTATTCATGAGTATTCATTTGTATAATACTATAATATACTTTTCCATATTTAACGATGTATTTTATAATGATTGTCTTTCCATAATCATTTTATGACCCTCACATTTTTTCATTTTAATGTATCACAATGTATGGGATTGACATCCCATGC
>NW_027715821.1:0-326 GCF_054177405.1 Leptonychotes weddellii | reverse complement strand
TGTATGAGAATATTCAGCTGCCTTAGTTATAATCACCCCAGACTGGAAACAAGCCACTTGTCCTTCAACTGGTGAAATGGATTAAAAAAAACACTGGTACATCCATACAGTGGAATACTACTCAGCAATAAAAAGGAGTGAGCGCTAATCCATGCAGCAACAGGAATGAATCTCAAAGGCATTATGCTAAGTGAAATAAGCCATACTCAGTGGCAGTGATCCCATTATGACATTCTGGAAAAGCAGCTGTGTAGAGATAGCAAACAGATCGGTGTTGGGCTGGTTGGTGAAGGTGGTTGTGGGGGTGGGTAGGGTTGATTCCAGAG
>NW_027715820.1:0-326 GCF_054177405.1 Leptonychotes weddellii | reverse complement strand
GTGGGGACCCCTCTGGTTGCCAGCATCACAGAAGCACAAGCCAATACAAGGAGATGCGCATACTATAACCCTCCCTCTGCTTGTCTGTGCCAAGAAATCCTTCTGCTCTGAGTAAGACAATCCAACGTGTTGGGTTTAGACACCAACATCAGCTAGCAGTGTCATAATAGGTGACACGTTTCCCAGAGATGTGCAGTTAGAATAGACTTCAAAAGGCATCGGCCTCAGAAATCTTCTGGCAGGTAGCTTACCAGCCTTCAGAGCACTGTCTGTGGAAGGACTAGCCCTACCAGACACACTCATTTCGGTTGTGTGGCCCCAGGTCC
>NW_027715819.1:0-326 GCF_054177405.1 Leptonychotes weddellii | reverse complement strand
TCACTATCTTGGCAGTCTCAACCACTTCTCTACTTTCAGAAGAAACGTATGCACCTTTAACTTAGATGCTTTTGACCAGTTCCTCCCAACATCTGCATGATCCAATCTTAACTATCCATTATCAAGCCCAGCGTAACTTCTCTTAAAAAATTCTTTCTCTTGGGGCGCCTGGGTGGCTCAGTTGTTAAGCGTCTGCCTTCGGCTCAGGTCATGATCCCAGGGTCCTGGGATCGAGCCCCACATCGAGCCCCACATCGAGCCCCACATCGAGCCCCACATGGAGCCCCACATCGAGCCCCACATCGAGCCCCGCATCGGGCTCCCCG
>NW_027715818.1:0-326 GCF_054177405.1 Leptonychotes weddellii | reverse complement strand
TTTTTAAAGATTTTATTTATTTATTTGAGAGAGAGAGAATGAGAGAGAGCAAGCACATGAGAGGGGGGAGGGTCAGAGGGAGAAGCAGACTCCCTGCCGAGCAGGGAGCCCGATGCGGGACTCGATACCGGGACTCCAGGATCATGACCTGAGCCGAAGGCAGTCGCTTAACCAACTGAGCCACCCAGGCGCCCCAAAACTATTTTTTAAAGTGAGTAAATTGCCTTTGTGGCACATTAAAATCACAGTATTACTTCAAAGAATCATTTATATTAGATTTTTCAATTCAAGAAATGTTTAATAGAACTCCAACTATATAGAAAGCT
>NW_027715817.1:0-5610 GCF_054177405.1 Leptonychotes weddellii | reverse complement strand
ACCCCCTCACTTTCAATCTGGGTGTGTCTTTGGGTCTAAAATGAGTCTCTTGCAGACAGCATATCGATGGGTCTTGTTTTTTTATCCAATCTGATAGCCTGTGTCTTTTGATTGGGCATTTAGCCCATTTACATTCAGGGTCACTATTGAAAGATATGAACTTAGTGCCATTGTATTACCTGTAAGGTGACTTACTGTATGTTGTCTCTGTTCCTTTCTGGTCTATGTTACTTTTAGGCTCTCTCTTTGCTTAGAGGACCCCTTTCAATATTTCTTGTAGGGCTGGTTTCGTGTTTGCAAATTCCTTTAGTTTTTGTTTGTCCTGGAAGGTTTTTCTCTCCTTCAATTTTCAATGACAGCCTAGCTGGATATAGTATTCTTGGCTGCATATTTTTCTCATTTAGTGCTCTGAATATATCATGCCAGTCCTTTCTGGCCTGCCAGGTCTCTGTGGATAGGTCTAGAGGGTATTATGCTAAGCGAAATAAGTCAATCAGAGAAATATATGTATCATATGATCTCACTGGTATGAGGAATTCTTAATCTCAGGAAACAAACTGAGGGTTGCTGGAGTAGTAGGGGGTGGGACGGATGGGGTGGCTGGGTGACAGACATTGGGGAGGGTATGTGCTATGGTGAGTGCTGTGAATTGTGTGAGACTGATGAATCACAGACCTGTACCTCTGAAACAAATAATACATTATATGCTAAAAAACAAAAAAGAAGAAGATAGTAGGAAAGGAAAAATGAAGGAGGGGAAATCAGAGAGGGAGATGAACCATGAGAGACTGTGGACTCTGAGAAACAAACTGAGGGGATGGGTTAGCCTGGTGATGGGCATTAAAGAGGGCACGTATTGAATGGAGCACTGGGTGTTATATGCAAACAATGAATCATGGAACACTACATCAAAAAAAATAAATAAATAATAAAATAAAACCCTAAATTATACAAATCTTTTTTTGAGAGATGAACCTTTAAATACTATTAACATAATTTTACTATTATTATGAGTAGTACTTGTTTTTGTTTACATATTCAGAGCTCTATCCTAGTCAAAGAATGTGATGTTTTAATCAAAATTTAAACTTTTCAATGACGTCCATCTTTAAGTGTATATTTGTTTATGTTGCCGCTGACATTATTTTAGTTAAAAACTGTGAAAGTTCCTACTTTATCATATATTTATTTTTCAATTACAAAAACATACCAAATGAACGCAAACAGGCTGAAGTATGAAGATCTGGTAATGGGATAGCTAGTGACATGTCCAGTACTTTGCCAGTGGGGAAAAGCCTTAATCAAAGCAAGGTGGTGGATGGTACTAGGCAGACAACAACAACAACAACAACAACAACAAATAGAGTAGGATTGTTTAGCAGTGGTGAGTCTTCAGTTGAGCATAATGATTGTGAATTTTTAGACACCAGTCTGCCTTATAGTTTGCCTTTCTCTGCAACACTTGACTGCTTAAGTACAGGTATGCAGAAGCCAAATGGATAAGTTCATTCAGTGCTGGGAATTTGTGCAACTGGATTATCAAGAGAGAGACAAGAGATTTGAGGTTGGTTGCGTAAGATTTATTGACATAAGAAGACTTATTTTAAGGGAAAATATAAAGAAAGAAAGTGAATACTGGAGACTTCTAAAAGGTAGAAAGAAAGTATTAGAGTCATTAGGTTTGAAATGTCAGGGAGACTTTTAAGGTTACTAGAGCTTTGCTCACTCCCAGAGGGAAATTTTGTTAAGAAAACCATTTAGACTTAATTCAGTTATATGTCACTTCCTTCTTTATCTTTGGTATTATCTTTCAAGTACATCGTCCTTCAAATGAGAAGCTACAGTTAGTAATGTGACAGGCAGCTTTTGGGACACCTGAGAGGAGCTGCTGGTTTCTAAGAGTGGCTTAGTTAAGTTTTCTTTCTCAAACTAGATGACTGCAGATTGGATACTAGGTAAAAACTCTGAAGAGCCAGAGAGCATAGCTGAGAATTCATGTACATGCACACCTATTTCTGATAGTGCTTGTCTCCTGGCAATGACTTGTCCTGGTTGATTATTTTAGTTTCTTTTTTCTAAAAATGTGCTTTATTTTGCTTTTCTTCTTCAAGGATTTTTTTCCCTCTAGATATGATATTTTGAGTTGAGAATGTTTTATTTTAGTACGTAAGAATTGTTTTCCATTATCTTCCAGCCTCCAGGATCTGCAAATAAAAAGTTTGCCTTCACTGAGATTGTTGTTTCCCTGTATATAATGTATCACTTTTTTCTGGCTGTTTCATTATTTTTAATTTTGGGGACTTTAAATATGACATATTTTCTTTATATTTTGGGGAGGTATTTATTAATATTCTAGATCCTGTATATTTATGTCTATCATCAAACTTGAGGACTTTCTGAACTTTGTTTCTTCAAATATTTTCTCTTCCACGTTTTATCTTTCTCCTCTCCTTCTGAGACTCCATGTATACATTTCCTACACCTTTTTCTATTGCACCATTCCCACAAGCTCAGTTTTTTTCAATAATTATTTTTATTCTTCATTTAGATTGGATTTTTCTACTGATATATTTTTAATGGGTACTGATATTTTCTTTTGTCAAGTCTACCTAGTTAAATTTTTTTTTTCAGATATTGAATTTTAAGTTTAAAAATTTTTATTTATTTCCCTTTTAGTTTTTATTTCTCTGCAAATGTCTTATGCTTTTATTCATTGGGAGCATTTTTTTGTGTGTGTGTCAGCCTTTTTTTTTTTTTTTAAGATATTTTTATGTAGTTGAGAGAGAAAGAGAGCATGAGTGGGAGGGGCAGAGGGAGATGAAGAGAGAATCTCAAGCAGACTCTCCGCTGAGTGGGGAGCCCAACATGAGGATTGATCCCATGACCCGGAGATTATGACCTGAGCTAAAATCAAGAGTTGGACACTTAGCTGACTTAACTACCCAGGCGCCCTGGGAGCATATTTTTTATTATGCCCTCCAGAATAACTATGATGTTTATGTGTCTGTGTGAGATTTATTTTTATTTATATATTAATATTTATATCAAAGTATAGTTGACACACAATGTTACATTAGTTTCAGGTGCACAACATAGTATACATCATGCTATACTCACCACAAGTGTAGCTACCATCTGTCACCATTCAACACTATTACCATACAATTAACAATATTCCCTATGCTGTGCATTTAATCCCTATGACTTATTCATTCCATATCTGGAAGCCTATACTTTCCACTCCCCTTCACAAATTTTGCCCATCTCCCAACTCCTTTCCCTCTGGCAACCATCAATTTGTTCTCTGTATTTATTGGTCTGTTTCTGCTCTTTTTGCTTGTTTTTTGTTGTTGTTGTTGTTGTTGTTTTGCTTGTGTTTGTTTTTTAAATTCTACCTCTAAGTGAAATCATGTTACATTTGTCTTTCTCCATCTGACTTGTTTCACTTAACCTAATATCCTCTAGGTCCATCCATGTCACAAATGACAAGATCTCATTCTTTTTTATGACTAATATTCCATTGTATATATACACTACATCTTTACCCATTCATATATTTATGGACATTTAGGTTGCTTCCATGTATTTGTTATTGTAAATAATGTGGCAATAAACATCATGGTATATATATATTTTTTTGTATTAGAGTATTCATTTTATTTGGGTAAAGACCCAGTAGTGGAATTGCTGGATCATATTTTAATTGCTGGATCTATTTTTAATTTTTTGAGGAACCTCCATATTGTTTTCCACAGTGGTTGCACCAATTCACATCCCAACCAACAATACATGAAGGTTCTTTTTTCTCCACATCCTCACTGACATACGCTATTTATTGTCTTTTTGATACTAGCTATTCTGACTTGTGTGAGATAATCTCTCATTGTGGTTTTGCTTTGCATTTCTTTGATGACTAATGATGTTCAACATCTTTTCATTTGCCTGTTAATCATTGTATGTCTTTTTTAAAAAAAATGTATATGCAAGTTCCCTGCCCATTTTTAATTAGATTATTTGTTCTTCTGGTGTTGAGCTTTATAAGTTCTTTATATATTTTTGCTATTATCCCCCTATTGGACATATCATTTGCAAATATCTTTTGCCATTCAGTAGGTTGCCTTTTCATTTTTTTTTAAAGATTTTATTTATTTGACAGAGAGTGAGCACAAGTAGGCAGAGCGGCAGGCAGAGGGAGAGGTAGAAGCAGACTCCCCGCTGAGCAGGGATCCCGATGCAGGGCTCAATCCCAGGACCCTGGGATCACAACCTGAGCCGAAGGCAGATGTTTAACTGACTGAGCCACCCAGGTGCCCTGCCTTTTTGTTTTCTTTTTCTTTTTTTTTCTTATATTTAAGGCAGTGGCTTTTTATTTTTTTAATTCCAGTAAAATTAACATACAGTGTTATATTCAGTTTTAGGTGTACAGGATAGGGATTCAACAATTCTATACATCACAATAAGTATACTCTTAATCCGCTTCACCTATTTCACCCATCCACCTACCCATCTCCCCTCTGGAAACCACCAGTTTGTTCTTTATATTTAAGAGTCTGTTTTCTTTTTTTTTTTTTAATTTTTTAATTAACATATAATGTATTATTTGTTTCGGGGGTACAGGTCTGTGATTCATCAGTCTTACACAATTCACACTGCTCACCATAGTACTTACCCTCCCTAATGCCCATCACCCAGACAACCCATCCATCCCAGCCCCTCCACTCTAGCAACCCTCAGTTTGTTTCCTGAGATTAAGAGTCTTTTATGGTTTGTCTCCCTCTCTGGTTTCCTCTTATTTCATTTTTCCCTCACTTCCCCTATGATCTTCTGTCTTGTTTCTCAAATTCCTCATATCAGTGAGATCATATGATACTTGTCTTTCTCTGATTGACTAATTTCGCTTAGCATAATACCCTCTAGTTCCATCCACATCATTGCAAATGGCAAGATTTCTTTTTTTTTTGATGGCTGCATAATATTCCATAGTATATATGTACTACATCTTCTTTATCCATTCATCTGTTGATGGACATCTACGCTCTTTTAATAGTTTAGCTATTGTGGACATTGCTTCTATAAACATTGGGGTGCATGTGCCCCTTTGGATCACTACATTGGTATCTTTGAGGTAAATACCCAGTAGTGCAATTGCTCGGTCATAGGGTAGCTCTATTTTCAACTTTTGGAAGAACCTCCATACTGTTTTCCAGAGTGGCTGCACCAGCTTGCATTCCCACCAACAGTGTAGGAGAGTTCCCCTTTCTCCACATCCTCGCCAATCTATTTTTTCCTGACTTGTTAATTTTAGCCATTCTGACTGGTGTGAGGTTGTATCTCATTGAGGTTTTGATTTGGATTTCCCTGATGCTGAGCAATGTTGAGCACTTTTTCATGTGTCTGTTGGCTGTTTGGATGTCTTCATGAAGAAATGTCTGTTTATGTCTTCTGCCCATTTCTTGATTGGATTCTTTGTTCTTTGGGTGTTGAGTTTGATAAGTTCTTTATAGATTCTGGATACTAGCCCTTTATCTGATATGTCATTTGCAAATATCTTCTCCCATTCTGTCGGTTTTCTTTTAGTTTTGTTGACTGTTTCCTTTGCTGTGCAAAAGC
>NW_027715816.1:0-326 GCF_054177405.1 Leptonychotes weddellii | reverse complement strand
TGCAGTTTGTGTGTAATGGTTTTGTTCTTTGTAGAGATGAGAAATCATCTAATTTTTTAGTATCTGAGGAAAAATTCCAAGGCATTTACTATTTTTTGACAAGAACTTCCATTTACTTGGTTTCTTTAGTTCTTGAGAGCTAATTATTTACTTGGATATTTTTCTGTTATTGCCATTTTTATGTAACACATTTGTATATTGTTTGTTTGAAATGTTTTAAGTATTTAAGTACGCTTGCATAAATGTGATAATTTCTAAAGAAAGGGTGCATGTTTAGTATCTTGCATGTTTTCTTCACCTGTGTTGTTTTTTGGTGTGTTTTCACC
>NW_027715815.1:0-326 GCF_054177405.1 Leptonychotes weddellii | reverse complement strand
TCCCAGGACCCTGAGATCATGACCTGAGCTGTGGGCAGACGCTTCACCGACTGAGCCACCCAGGCGTCCCACCAGTGTTGGCATTTTAAAATGTATTATCACAGGGGTGCCTGGGTGGTTCAGTCAGTTAAGCATCTAACTCGATTTCAGCTCAGGTCATGATCTCAGGGTTGTGAGTTCAAGCCCCGCATCGGCCTCTGCACTTGGCAGGGAGTCTGCTTGGGACTCTTTCTCTCCCACTGCTCCTTCCCCCTTCTCTCTAAAATAAATAAATAAGTCTTTAAAAAATAAATAAAATGTATTATCACATAGTAATTCTTATATGA
>NW_027715814.1:0-326 GCF_054177405.1 Leptonychotes weddellii | reverse complement strand
GTCCACTGATAGATTAATGGATAAAGAAAATATGAGAGATATAGATATAGATGATATAGATATAGATATATACACACAATGGAGTATTTTTCAGCCTTAAAAAAGAAGGAACTCTTGCAATATGCAATAATAGAGATGCAACTTGAGGATATTGGGCTAAATAAAATATGTTCAGTCACAGAAAGACAAATACTGCATGATTCCACCTCTGTGAGGTACCTAAATAGTGAAATTCATAGGATCAAATAATGGAATGGTGGTTTTCAGGGTCTAGAAGAAAGGGGAAATAGGAAGCTACTAATCAATGGGCATAAAGTTTCAGTTAT
>NW_027715813.1:0-326 GCF_054177405.1 Leptonychotes weddellii | reverse complement strand
GGGGTGTGGGGGCGTCCCTTCTGCAAAGCTCAGCTGCAGGCTTCACTTGCAGCTGGGAGACTCACTGCACTGTGCATAGGGTAGGATGACTCTTCGGTATTTACCTTTTCACAATCTTGAAAGAGGGACTTGTATGGGAAACATTTTTGTTTCCCTAGAAAACTTCGTGTACAAGGAAACTGGAAATCTTTTAGGTGGTTACTAATGAAGCTATGGATAAAGCAAAGGAACTGGTATTTGAGTCTACATAGGCTGGAAGGTGAGGTCATTTATAAACGAGAAATATGGTAGCTTTCCAGGAAGTATGTGTGAGCCCGCTGCATGCT
>NW_027715812.1:0-326 GCF_054177405.1 Leptonychotes weddellii | reverse complement strand
TAGAATTTTGGACCATACTTAACACTTCTCAGTATTATTTTCTCATCACTAAAATGAGCCTAATACTGATATTTATTAGAAATATTAAATTGGGATGCCTGGGTGGCTCAGTCGGTTGAGCATCTGCCTTCAGCTCAAGTCATGATCCCGGAGTCCTGGGATCAAGTCCCGCATTGGGCTCCCTGCTCAGCAGGGAGTCCGCTTCTCCCTCTCACTCTCCCTCTGTTCTCTCTCTCTCTCTCAAATAAATAAATAAAATCTTTAAAGTAAATAAATAAATAAATAGGCATTGGAAACAATCTAGCCTAAAATAATCAGCACAGCAT
>NW_027715811.1:0-326 GCF_054177405.1 Leptonychotes weddellii | reverse complement strand
TTACATCACAACCCAGTACATAGACCTGTGCATGTAGGTAAAACTGAAATGAAAGTCACAAAGCAATGTTACCACGCTAGAGGGGACGCACTCCATCACCCACTCGCCTCAACCTTCGCATCTGACTTCATGACTCACTAGTGGGTCACCGCCGGCAACCGGACACAGTCTGCCCTCCTGTGTGTCAGTCATTTCAGAGGGCCTCCGGGCCTTAGGAACTCCTGCTTTGCTCAGGGCTCCAAGCAGCTGAGCACCTGCGGTAGGGCAGACGCCATGCTCGGGGCTGGGTGGAGGCGGGGAGCAAGGCGGCTCCCGAGATGAGGATA
>NW_027715810.1:0-326 GCF_054177405.1 Leptonychotes weddellii | reverse complement strand
TAAGTCAGAAATACATTTAATACACCTAACCTATCAAACATCATACCTTAGCTTAGCCTATCTAAAACGAGCTCGGAACACTTACATTGGCCCACAGTTGGGCAAAATCATCTAATACAAAGCATGTTATAATAAAGTATAGTTTGTCAAATATAGTACTTAAAGTGAAAACCAGGACGCTTGTGTGGGTACAGAATGGTTGTAAGTGTATTGACTGGGAGCTGTAGTTGCCACAATCCAGCATCATGAGAAAGTACTTTACCACATAAATCTAGCCCCGGGAAAGGTCAAAATTCAAAATTCCAAGTACAGTTTCTACTGAATGT
>NW_027715809.1:0-326 GCF_054177405.1 Leptonychotes weddellii | reverse complement strand
GTTTTTCAGAGTCCATCGTCTCTCATGGTTCGTCTCCCCCTCCTATTTCCCCCCCTTCAAAGAAATTCATTTTTGCTCTATCTTACAAAAGTATCTTTCAGTGATGAATTATAAAACTAAAGAACTTGTGCTTTAACCACAGATAATTTGGGAGTCCGCTCTAGACGGTTAATTTTGAGGCGGACATTGGGACTGTAGTAAGAAGCAGGGCCCCTGAGGGGCGCCTGGGTGGCTCAGTGGTTAAGCGTCTGCCTTCCACTCAGGTCATGATCCCGGCATCCCGGGATCGAGCCCCCCATCCGGCTCCCTGCTCGGTGGGAAGCCCG
>NW_027715808.1:0-326 GCF_054177405.1 Leptonychotes weddellii | reverse complement strand
TTCTGTTTCAGGAATCCATGTCTTGCCCTCCCCATGCAACCCAACAGACACACCAAAGGGATGGGAGAAAAGAGCCAAAGAAATGAAACTGCCCTGGGCGGCCTGAAAAATACCCCACTCGTGCTTCCTCACGTGCATCCCGCTATCTCCGACCTTCATGCCTTTACAAGTGCTCCTCCCTGGAGTCCTCTCCTTCTCTTTCACCAGACTTAAAAGTCATCAGCTTGAACACCCCCTTCTCCAGGTAGCCTTCCCGGACTCTCCTCTTTGAACAGGATGCCTCATCCGCGTGCAGGCCACCATCACCGCTTCTACCACACTGAACT
>NW_027715807.1:0-5610 GCF_054177405.1 Leptonychotes weddellii | reverse complement strand
GTACCTCTGAAACAAATAATGCAATATATGTTAAGGAAAAAAAAAAAAGAAGATAGCGGGAGGGGAAGAATGAAGGGGAGGAAATCGGAGGGGTGGACAAACCATGAGAGACGATGGACTCTGAGAAACAAACTGAGGGTTCTAGAGGGGAGGGGGGTGGGAGGATGGGTTAGCCTGGTGATGGGTATTGAGGAGGGCACGTTCTGCATGGAGCACTGGGTGTTATGCACAAACAATGAATCATGGAACACTATATCTAAAACTAATGATGCAATAATGTATGGGGATTAACATAACAATAAAAATATTTTAAAAAAAAGAGATACTGAGCTTAGAAAATCAATTCCATTCCTGTAGTTGAAAAAAAAAATCTGATTACCATTCTATCCTTGTTGTTTGTTGTGGTAATGTTTCCTATCTTGTTTCTAATAGTTAAGTTCTGCCACTTGGCTTCTCCTTTCTAGGATCCCATTATTCCCACTGATATCAAGGAACCAAATTCCATTGCAACATACCTTACCATCATCTTCACCCTACAGAAGACAATCAACACAGAGCTCTTCAAGAATATTTATTTTTACCTTTTACTGAAGTATAACTTGCATAAAGTAAAGTGCAGAGACCGTAAATGCACAACCTGAAAAATGTTCACAAAGTGAGCATAGTAGTGAAACATCCCTTTTCCCAGCCAGGGTTTCCCATGGGTCTAGACCAACCAGAAGCCAGGGAGCAAAGAAGTCCCTTGACTCATTGTACACAGATAATCTTCCCAGTGCAGGAAATGTAATGGAAAAGGGTGGAGTATTGGTTTGAAGGGACAAATAGAAGAAATGTGACACAGAGGCTATTGGATTTGGCAATGAGAAATTCAGTGTAGACTTCCATGTTCAGAAGGATGAAGGAATGAAAATTGTGACTTGCCCTCCCACTTAAAACAATATACATTGGATTAAAAGTTGAGTTTTTGGGGATTTTTTTGGCAAGAATTTCTATCTTTTTGTTTGTTTCAGTTGTAGAATTTAGTGATTCATCACTTTCATGCAACACCCAGTGCCCTCCTTAATACCCATCACCCATTTAGCCCATCCCCCTGCCCACTTCCCCTCCAGCAACTCTGTTTGTTCTATATAGTGAAGAGTCTGTTTTATGGTTTGCCTCTCTCTTTTTCCCACTATGTTCATCTGTTTCATTTCTTAAATTCCACATGAGTAAAATCACATGGTATTTGTCTTTCTCTGACTTATTTCGCTTAGCATAATACTCTGTAGCTCCATCCAAGTTGTTGCAAATGTTAAGATTTCATTCTTTTTTGTGGCAATATCCATATTACCACACACATATATATGGAATGTATATATGGAATATTACCATATCTTCTTTATCCATCATCAGCTGGTGGACATTTGAGCTCTTTCCATAATTTGGCTATTGTTGATATGCTGCTATAAACATTGGGTATTAAAAATTGTTTAAACATTTCAAATACCTCATTCATCTAGCAAGAAATTTCAGAATGCAGAGGCTAACAATAAAGTGGAATTCAGAATCCCATGATTTTCCATTTTGTAGCCTGTATGGGGAACAGAGAAGAGTAGAAAGACCTAGAGCCAAGAGGTGGGGATTTTAATAGCAGACCCACACATAAAGAGGGAAGAAAACAGATCCTAGGAAAACACCATCAGCAAAATCTCCTATTTAACTCTGTAATTGACAAATCCAACCCACAAGCTATCAAGGTGAACAAGTTTAGTGACTTAACAACTAGTGTTTTCTCAAGGATAATCTGTTAGATTGGTTAACTATCTGGTTTACCAGATGAAAGGTTTAGTCATCTTGGGGAAGTTTGTTGTTATGGGAAGTTCATTATTTTCCTATAATTAAAGTTAATCTATCATCTTTTTAATCATAGGCCTTGATTTTCCTCACTACACCAGAACCTTCATAGATAGTATCTTAGTGATGCTTCCTAGTTACAACTTTGCAATGTGTATCAGCAAATTCTCTGATAACTATGAGGTGAAAAAGCTGTGTGCCAGACAATTTCCAAGTATATCTGTGAACTGCAATAAAACATGTGAGTATCTCAGGCTCTGTAGGTCCTTAAAAACAATCTATTCCTTTCCAGGTGTTCACATTTAACATTATATTGTGGAAGATAAACCTGTCCTTCCTCCAGTGGAGATAGGCTTGCTGTTTTGAGTGCTTTTCTGTACCAAAGTTTTTCTTTACCACAATTATTTTCACACACTGTGGGGAAAAAAGAAAGCCTCAAAATAAAATCTAAGATAAATTTCATGAAGTCACCACCAGATTTAGGATAAGTTACTACTAGTAACTCACATACTATGTGAAAATAGCTTTACATACATTATTTTAAGCCCTCACAACACCCTGCAAGCTAGCCATTATTATCTGTTTTATAAATGAGGAAACTGAACTTCTTACTAAACTGAACATTAAATGAGTTCTCTGGTCCACTAAGCTTTAAGTGTCACACAGGTAAAGAAAGGTAAATTCAAAGCCATATCAAAGTCAGGAAAAAAATAAAGGCATTCTATTAAATTTTCCATATTTCATATTTCAAATTGATTTTTAAATTGAGAAATAGCAAGCATATTTACTGTGTGTGTGTGTGTGTGTGTGATTCATTCTGGAACCAAATAATTTATATGTTGCCACAGAAAGAAAAATATAATCATGTTTGCCTAAATAAGTACAATATATAAGTTCTAGAGAGGAGGGGAGTGGGGGGATGGGTTAGCCTGGTGATGGGTATTAAGGAGGGCACGTTCTGCATGGTGCACTGGGTGTTACACGCAAACAATGAATCATGGAACACTACATCAAAAACTAATGATGTAATGTATGGTGATTAACATAACATAATAAAAAATTTTTTAAAAAATAATATGGAAATATCAAATGGATTATATTTTCAGGGTGCCTGGGTGGCTCAGTCGGTTAAGCATCTGCCTTTGACTCAGGTCATGATCCCAGGGTCCTGGGGTTGAGCCCCACATTGGATTCCCTGCTCAGCGAGGAGTCTGCTTCTCCTTCTCCCCCCTGCTCATGCTCTCTCTCTTGCTATCTCTCTCTCAAATAAAAAATAAAATCTTTTTAAAAATGGATTATATTCTCTTGCAATACCTGAATAAGAAAAACTGTATCACATTTTAGTTTGCATCATATTTTAACCATAAATTCCTCTCTCTGCTTTTTAAAAATAGCTCTGTTCAGTTATTATTTACATATCACAGTCACCAGTTTTAATTTATTTTACTTATTATTTTTAGGACCCATAAAGCTGTACAGCCATTACCACAAACCAATGTTAGAATATTTCCATCATCTGAAAAATATCCCTCAGGCCTGTTTACAGTTAATTTTCATTACCACATCCAGCCCAGACATCCTCTGCCTCTATAGGTTTGATATTTCTGTATATTTCATATAAATAGAATCAGTTACATGCATAAGTACATCAGGTGCATGTATCCCTTTGAATCACTATTTTTGTTTCCTTTGGGTAAATACCTAGTATTGCAATTGCACTCTATGTTAACTAAATTTAAATTTAAACAAAACTGGGGGGGTAATCATTCACCACAATCAAGTGGGATTTATTCCTGGGTTGCAAGCGTGGTTCAATATTTGCAAATCAATCAATGTGATACATTATGTTAATAAAAGAAAGGAAAAGAACCATATGATCATGTCACTAGATGCAGAAAAAGCATTTGACAAAATACAACATCCATTCTTGATAAAAACCCTTAACAAAGTAAGGTTACAGGGAACATACCTCAACATAATAAAGACCATATATGAAAAACCCACAGGTAATATCATCCTCAACGAGGAAAAACTGAGAACGTTTCCTCTATGGTCAGGAAGAAGACAAGAATTCCACTCTTTTTTTTTTCCTTCCAAGATTTTATTTAAATAGTGTAATATTGGTTTCAGGAGTAGAATTTAGTGATTCATCACTTACATATAACATCCAGTGCTCATCACAACATGTGCCTTCCTTAATGCCCATCACTCGTTTAGCTCATGCTCCCACCCACTTCCACTCCAGCAACTCACAGTTTGTTCTCTAATTAAGAGTCGCTAATTGTTTGCCTTCCTCTCTGTTTTTTTTATTTTATTTTATTTTTCTTTCCCTTCCCCTATGTTCATCTGTTTTTTTCTTACATTCCATATATGAGTGAAATCATGTGGTATTTGTCTTTCTCTGGCTGGCTTATTTCATTTAGCATAATACACTCTAGTTCCATTCATGTTGTTGCTAATGGCAAGATTTCATTCTTTATGATGGCTGAGTAATATTCCATTCTATATATATACCACATCTTCTTTATCCATTCACAAGTTGATGGACATTTAAGCTCTTTCCATAATTTGGCTATCGTTGATAGTGCTGCTATAAACTTTTGGTTGCATGTGCCCCTTTGAATCAGTATTTTTGTAAAGGATGTCCACTCTAATTCAACATAGTACTGGAAGTCCTAGCCACAGCAATCAGACAACAAAAAGAAATAAAAGGCATCCAAATTGGCAAGGAAGAAGTCAGGCTTTCACTATATGCAGATGACATGATACTGTATATAGAAAATCCAAAAAAACTCCACCAAAAAACTACTAGAACTGATATATGAATTCAGAAAAGTTGCAGGATACAAAATCAATGTACAGAAATCTGTTGCATTTCTATAGACCAATAATGAAGTAGCAGAAAGAGAAATTAAGGAATCAGTCCCATTTATAATTGCACAAAAAACAGTAAGATGCCTAGGAATAAACCTAATCAAAGAGGTGAAAGACCTGTACTCTGAAAGCTATAAAACACTGATGAAAGAAATTGAAGATGACACAAAGAAATGGAAAGACATTCCATACTCATGGACTAGAAGAACAAATATTGTTTAAATGTCCATACTACCCAAAGCAATCTCCACATTTAATGCAATCCCTATCAAAATACCACCAGCATGTTTCACAAAACTAGAACAAATAATCCTAAAATTTGTATGGAACCACAGAAGATCCCAAATAGCCAAAGCAACCTTGACCTTGTTTTCTCAATTTTATTTTGTGCTACTCACTGCTAGCATATGGAGATCCAAATGGATTTTTTGTATATACTTAAAATACTATGACTTTTTGGTTTTATATCCTGTATACTGAATTAACTCACTTACTAGTTCTAGTAGTTTCTTGTGGATTCATTAAGATTTTTCCATATGGAGGATTATGTTGTTTGTGAATACCCTTACTTCTTCCTTCCAAAATCAAGATTTCCTTTATTTTTTTATTATGTTATGTTAGTTGCCATACAGTACATCATTAGTTTTTGATGTAGTGTTCCATGATTCACTGTTTATGTATAACACCCAGTGCTCATTACAACACATGCCTTCCTTAATACCCATCACCAGGCTGCCCCATTCCTCCACCCCCCCTCCCCTCTGAAACCCTCAGATTGTTTCCCAGAGTCCATAGTCTCTCATGGTTTTCTCCCCCTCTGATTTCTCCCCCTTCAGTTTTCCTTCCTTTCTCCGAATGTCCTCCATGCTATTCCTTATGTTCCACAAATAAGTGAAGCCGTAT
>NW_027715806.1:0-326 GCF_054177405.1 Leptonychotes weddellii | reverse complement strand
CCCTCCCCCTCCACTCATGCTTGCTCAAATAAATTAAAAAAAAAAAAAAAATTCCAGGTGATTAAGGAAAATACACACATTACACTTTTGTAAATCCTCAAAGTTAAATTCAAATTGAAACTAACAAAATTAATCCATAAACTGCTCAACATTTACTTGGGTCCAGTCTTAAGAAAGTAAGGTAACCAACTAAAAAAATATATCTATAGGGCGCCTGGGTGGCTCAGTTGGTTAAGCGACTGCCTTCGGCTCAGGTCATGATCCTGGAGTCCCGGGATCGAGTCCCGCATCGGGCTCCCTGCTCGGCAGGGAGTCTGCTTCTCCCT
>NW_027715805.1:0-326 GCF_054177405.1 Leptonychotes weddellii | reverse complement strand
TGTGTACACACATGTTCACGCATGCACACATGTCCACACTATCACACACTCACACAGAGACGCATATACACACGTGTATACACGTGTTCACATGCACAATGCCCCCGTGCAGATACATGCTCAACTCACATGCACACACATTCACATGCACACACACGATCGCATGCAGACACATACATGATCACCCACGTGCACACACGTGACTACATGCACAAAATGCTCACACAATCACATGTACATACACATGCACTCACTCACATGGAGACATACACATGTACGTACATGTTCCCATGCACTCACATGCACACGCGCACACGATCACACAC
>NW_027715804.1:0-326 GCF_054177405.1 Leptonychotes weddellii | reverse complement strand
TTTATTTTTTGTTACAAACTTTCAGCTAAAAATAATAAAGCAGCAAAATGACAGGTACATTAGAGAGAGCCTTAAGTTATCTCCTTGAAAGTCAGACCTAAGTAGAATGAGCTTAACTTATAGAAGGGGAAATTTTATTTTTTTTTATGAACTGACATCTTTTTTATTATTATGTTATGTTAATCACCATACATTACATCATTAGTTTTTGATGTGGTGTTCCATGATTCATTGTTTGCGTATAACACTCAGTGCTCCATGCAGAATGTGCCCCCCTTAATACCCATCACCAGGCTAACCCATCCCCCCACCCCTCTCCCCTCTAG
>NW_027715803.1:0-326 GCF_054177405.1 Leptonychotes weddellii | reverse complement strand
TCCTCCTCCTCCTCCTCCGCCGCAGCCTCCTCTTCTGGAAAGGGGGGCGGGGGCAGAGAAGGCAGGGTTAGGAGCCCCGCGGGGGGGGGCCGCCGGCCGTGCGGAGAGGGCACGCGAAAGGCGCCGCAACCCCGGAGGGTGGACGCGGGGGCGGCGGGGGACGCCGCTGTCCTCTCGCCTCCCGCGCGCGTGTCCGCCGAGGCCCGCCCACTGCCCACTCACCTTCGGGCTGCTCCCTGAGGGCAGGGGTGGGGAGGAAAGGGCGAGAGGGAGGGTTAGACGTGCTGGAGGTGGGAAAGTGTCCCACCTCTCCACGCCCCCAGCCC
>NW_027715802.1:0-326 GCF_054177405.1 Leptonychotes weddellii | reverse complement strand
TTAGAAGTAGGTTCTGTACTTGTTCCATGAGATTTTTTAGAGTTCATATCTGATATGGGCAGTTCTGGTTCATGGTAGAGTTTTGTATATCACAGATTTATCCCCCAAATGACACAATTCTTTGCCAGAAGATAAAGGTAATTGGGGCTCTCAATACCGGGCTCCTCCATCGTGTGCTGTGACACCTTCCTGAGACCATAAATAGAAACCTGAGCAGTTAGTGATGAGTTGTTCCAGTTGCTCCCAAATACGCAATAGAAGTCTCCTTTGACAGATTAGTCAATCATAGCTAAAAACTCAAAACTCAGTACTCAGCTCCCAAAGCA
>NW_027715801.1:0-326 GCF_054177405.1 Leptonychotes weddellii | reverse complement strand
CTAGACACACACACACACACACACACACACACACACACACACAAAACAAAAACCCAAAACCTTTGTAAGGTCCTAAGCCCTGCTAAAGGGAAAGTGCTGGTCCTGCCCTCAAAACACTTGGAGCTCAGGGCACCTGGGTGGCATAGTTAGTTAAGCATCTGACTCTTGGTTTGGGCTCGGGTCATGATCTCATGGTTGTGAGATCACGCACCACATCAGGCTCACACTCAGTGAGGAATTGGCTCCTCTCCCCTCCCCCCTTTCTCTCTCTCAAATAAATAAATAAGCCTTTAAAAAACAACAACAACAACATTTGAAGCTAGTGT
>NW_027715800.1:0-326 GCF_054177405.1 Leptonychotes weddellii | reverse complement strand
TGGTTGGGCGACTGCCTTTGGCTCAGGTCATGATCCTGGAGTCCCTGGATCGAGTCCCGCATCGGGCTCCCTGCTCAGCGGGGAGTCTGCTTCTCCCTCTGACCCTCCCCCCTCTCATGTGCTCTCTCTCATTCTCTCTCTCTCAAATAAATAAATAAAATCTTTAAAAAAAACAAACAAACAAAAAAAACAAAGATGAAGCAGTTGTAACACATACATTTCTGATGGAAATATAAAATGGTATAAACACTTTGGAAATAGATACTGTATAATCCGGCAATTCCTTTCTTAGGTATTTATCCAAGGAAAATGAAAATATTGGTCTG
>NW_027715799.1:0-326 GCF_054177405.1 Leptonychotes weddellii | reverse complement strand
TTTAGAAAAAGTTATGGGCCACTTTTACATATAAAAATAATTAAAATACACTACACTACACCAAATACAATACAAAGAAGGCCCAGGATAATCTGGAAAAGAAAGATTGAAAGAGAACAAAACACTACAGTGTGACAAGACAGAGAAATATACAGATTTAAAAAAGAAAGAAAGAAACAAGAAATAACAACAACAACAAAGACAGAGAAATATGAGCTCACCATATCTCTTAAGATAAGCACCTATATGTTCAGAAAAAATACCTTGATAAGCCACTGAGAACTGAGGGTAAGAACCCAGGGGAGGGGCGCCTGGGTGGCTCAGTT
>NW_027715798.1:0-326 GCF_054177405.1 Leptonychotes weddellii | reverse complement strand
CAGATTTTCTAATAACTGAAGTCTATACAGTCCAGAGATCTTTTGAAGAAACTTCCCCAGTGTACCGATACAATGGGGTCCCACTATTCTTGTGTAAAGTCCACCTGTTGGCACAAAAAAACAATTTCCTAGACCTCCACCTGAGAGTAGCCATCTTTGTATGTAGTTATCCTTTGACTGACCTAGTTGGTGGGCAACAAAGGGGTGATTAGGAATCACTACCATACAGTCTTTGTGCTGCTGCCTAAGAAGGAATCATGGCAGCACCTTATCTAAGAGTCAGACAGAGGTCTAAGGTGCCGGACATTTCCCAACATGACTCCCTT
>NW_027715797.1:0-326 GCF_054177405.1 Leptonychotes weddellii | reverse complement strand
TCCTCCTCCTCCTCCTCCGCCGCAGCCTCCTCTTCTGGAAAGGGGGGCGGGGGCAGAGAAGGCAGGGTTAGGAGCCCCGCGGGGGGGGGCCGCCGGCCGTGCGGAGAGGGCACGCGAAAGGCGCCGCAACCCCGGAGGGTGGACGCGGGGGCGGCGGGGGACCCCGCTGTCCTCTCGCCTCCCGCGCGCGTGTCCGCCGAGGCCCGCCCACTGCCCACTCACCTTCGGGCTGCTCCCTGAGGGCAGGGGTGGGGAGGAAAGGGCGAGAGGGAGGGTTAGACGTGCTGGAGGTGGGAAAGTGTCCCACCTCTCCACGCCCCCAGCCC
>NW_027715796.1:0-5613 GCF_054177405.1 Leptonychotes weddellii | reverse complement strand
ATGTATAGTATTAGTCCAGCTCAGAGGAACATTCAAGCCATCTTGGTCCCCTCATTTTATGCAAAGTAGGCAGAAGATTTAAAAGGAAAGATACCTCTGTTTTAGCAGAATTAAGAAAGCTGCTGTGTTTCATTCAGAACAGCTCAGTGCTTTTCAGAAAAGGCAATAAATAAACTGTAGTGAGTCTAAGTCTCATTCTAAGACTTTAGGACTGTAAGCAGTGTAATGGCTTAATTTTCAGTAACTCCATTTAATTGTTTTTTGAGAGCCCACACATCAATAGGTTGCCCTAAAAGTTTTTAGACACACCAGGTTCATGTCCCTTCAACTTCCTCCTCCTTTCCCTCCCACCTCAGTGTTGCATCCAAATTTGGGATGGACAGGAGTGGGAATGCATTTAGTATTTAAGGCCAGATTATTATAGATGAACTGGTTCCTGGCCTGGCTCTTGTGGAATCAGACCTCTTCTGCCCGAAGATTCTCCCAGATCTGTTTCAGAGATAGTGAAGAAGGTGGGGTGACAGGATATTAAGAAGCTTTGTTTTTCCTCTTTGTGCATAATTTCAAATCATTTGTGTTATCCTAGAAAGGATGAATGGAAAGAACTAGACTTTGTCCTTTCAGGCTTAGGTGTTCCTCTCTCTTCTTTGAGACCAAAAAAAAAAAAGATTGAGTGGGGGATGGGACACTAAGATTGTAATGAGGTGCGAACTTATAGTTAATATTTCAAAATATTACCCACTATAAGAGCAAGAGAAAAAAGTTTTTGGGTCTGTCAGTACAACAGGTAGATCTTCACAGATATTATAACCCCTAACATCTGAAGAAGCAATTAGAAAAATGGTACAGGTGCCTTGTATAGAACTCAAGTCTTACAGACCTAACAGATTGTAGAATGTGTAAATCTCCTGTATTTCACTCTTGAGAGACAAACACTGTCAACACACTAGAGTATATTCTACCATTTTTCTTCTGTCTACATAAACTAACATATATATGTGTATTTTTACAAAAAAAAGTATATCACATAGAATATTTTGCATCTTTTCCCCTTTCACGATATATTATCCTCCCATGAAAGTACAGTTTTTATCTTCCTCTTTGAAACAGATGAATAGGATTTCACTGAAGGGATTGCCATTATTTATGGAATCATTCTGTCTGTTTACATTTTATCTTACTATTTCCAGTGTTCTGGTGAACGATCATCTTTCTGTATGAATCTTTGTTTTGCTGTGGTTTTGCTTTAGGAACTTTGTTTCTGGTGGTGGTTGTTGTTGTTTTCTCTTTAAGACTTTGATCGGCATAAACTCCTTTATTGTTAATGTAGCAGACCCCTATTGAGTGTCTTTTATCAACCAGTGAGGGATAATATTTACCCTGATGTGAAGCCCTACCTTCTAATGAAAAGTTCAAGAATGGCATAATTGCACAGATAGAAGGCTGTATGAATTGTAAGTTGATGTTACGCCATTGCCATATAAACAAAACACCTGCTATGCCATTTTGAATGAGGTTAGTCTTGTATTAATTGAGGTTTTCAGGATTGCGGTCTTTAAATAAATAATGCGCAATGCAGTAGGCTCCATGTTGTTTGAGACACAAAGGAAAATGACACTATCCCCACTACAGGGCTACCCACTACCCACTGCAGGTATCTCGTCACATTCTTTTTTTTTTTTTTTTTCCAAAGATTCTTTCTTTCTTTCTTAGAGAGCGAGTGAGAGAGAAACAGCATGAGAGGAGAGAGGGTCAGAGGGAGAAGCAGGCTCCCCGCTGAGTGGGGAGCCCGATGTGGGACTCTATCCCAGGACTCCGGGATCATGACCTGAGCCGAAAGCAGTCGCTTAACCAGCTGAGCCACCCGGGCGCCCTCTTGTCGCATTCTTAAAGCTAAAGATTGTTTTTTAGCCTCTGTGTTCAGTATATAGGAGCTATAATGATTTTTAAAATTTTTCACTTGAAGTATAATTTACATAAAATGGAATGCCCAGGTTTTGAGTGACAGTTTGATCAATTTTGAAAAATGTATACCTCTGTGAAGACACAGACCATTTGTATCACAACAGAGAATATCCTCCTGCCCCTTTGTTTTCACCCACCACTCACCCTGCACACCCTAACCCTTGATAGGATTTTGCCTGTTCTGGGTATTTCACATGAATGCAATCATGTGGCATGTACATTTTGTGCCTGGCTCTTTCCCCTTATACCCCTTTGTCACATCCTCCATACCTAGAGTACTGATCTGTTTTATGTGTCTATAATTTTATATGGCTTCTTTATGTATTCTAGATAGAAGATCTTTATCAGATAACATGTATTGTGAATATTTTCTTTTTCTGGCTTGCCTTTTGGTTTTCTTAGCAGTGTCCTTTGAAGAGTAAAAGTTTTTTTATATTACTTATGCCCAGTTTATTAATTTTTTTGTGTCCTAAATAAGAAATGTTCACATACCAGGTGATGTGGATGTTCTCCTGTTTTCTTTTGAAAGCTTTATATTTTTAGACTTTCAATTTAGATCTGTGATATATTTTGGGTTCGTTTTTATGTATGGTATGAGGTAAGGTCAGTACTCATTTTTTTTTTTCCATACACATATCCAGTTGTCCCAGCATCGTTTTTTGGGAAAAGTCTTTTCTTTACCCGTTGAATTCCCTTTGATTTGTGGAAAATAATTGACCATAGTCATGTGGATCATAAATATGTGACTGTATTTCTGGACCCTATTCTGTGTCATTGATCTATGTTTCTGTCTCTTCACCAATACCACACTATTTTTTGTTTCTATTTTTGTGGTGCTTATTTCCCCCTTCCATTTGAAGAACTCTATATTTTAGAGAGATTAGCCCTTTGCCAACAGTATAAGTTGCTAGTTTTCTCAGTTTGTCATTGGTCTTTTGACTTTGTTCATGTTAATATTTACCACACAACCCTTACTTTTTTTTATGTTATTTTATGAAACTTGTATTGCTAGTGGATTTTGATTCATGGAGACTTTTCCCACTCCCACATTTTATCTTTTTCCATATAAAAAATATCTTTTTCCAAATGACTACTGTTCCACATTTTTTTAAAAATACACCTTTTGCCCAGTGAATTCAATGTTACCTACAGCATATCCTGTATTTATGTACTTTGGTTTATTTCTGGACTTTCTATTTTGTTCCATTTGTCTGGCTTTCAATTAATGTACAAGTACCACTTTTTTTTTTTTAAAGATTTTATTTATTTATTTGAGAGAGAGAATGAGAGACAGCACGAGAGGGAAGAGGGTCAGAGGGAGAAGCAGACCCCCCGCTGAGCAGGGAGCCCAATGTGGGACTCGATCCCGGGACTCCAGGATCATGACCTGAGCCGAAGGCAGTCGCTTAACCAACTGAGCCACCCAGGCGCCCAACTTTTTTTTTTTTTTTTTTTTTTAAGTAGGCTCCACACACAGTATGGAGCCCAGCGCAGGGTTTAAACTCACGACCTTGAAATCAAGACCTGAGCTGAGATCCAGCATCAGATGCTTAACCAACTGAATTACCCAGGTGCCCCTACCACCCATTTTTAAGTATAGAGACTTTATAATATGTTTTAACATCTGGTATAGCTAAACTTAACCTCATTAATCTTATTTTTCAGTGTTTTCCTAGCTGTTTTTTCTTACCTTTCCAAATAACTTTAGAATGAAAGGAAACTTACTGGTTATTATTTTCATCGGGATAACATTAAATATATGCAGACTATGGAGAAAAAGAACATATTTATGATTTTAGATCATCCTATTTAAGAACAAGGAATATTTTTCCAACTGTTCAAATCTATTTCTGAGTTTTACAGGAGGGCTTTTTTTTTTTTATAGATTTTATTTATTTATTTTAGAGAGAGAGAACAGAGTGGAGGGAGAGTGAGAGGGAGAAACAGACTCCCCTCTGAACGGACAGCCTGACACGGGGCCCCATCCCAGGACCCTGAGATTATGACCTGAGCTGAAGGCAGATGCTTAACCAACTGAGCCACTCAGGCACCTCTATACGAGGGCTTTAAAGTTTTCCTCATATAAACCTCGCACATTTTTTATTACATTTATTTCTAAGTATTTTGTCTTTTTTGTTGCCATTATAAACTGGAGTATTCTCTTCCTTTATGTCTTGTGATGGGTTTTTTGTTTATAAGTTCTGTGTATATGAAAGTTACTGGTTTTTATGTTAATTATATATCTCACTATAAATAAAGTTTTATATCCTATGAAAACTCAAAAAGATTGAATCGGTTTTTTTTAATTTAAGTTTTAGTTAACATACAATGAAATATTGGTCTCAGGAGTAGAATTCAGTGATTCATCGCTTACGTACAACACCCATTGGTCATCACAAGTGCACTCTTTAATATCCATCACTCATCTAGCCCATCCCCCACCCTCAGTTTGTTCTCTATCATTAAGAGTCTCTTATGAGGGGGTGCCTGGGTGGCTCAGTTGTTAAGCGTCTGCCTTCGGCTCAGGTCATGATCCCAAGGTCCTGGGATCGAGCCCTGAATCGGGCTCCCTGCTCCGCGAGAAGCCTGCCTATCCCTCTTCCACTTCCCCTCCTTGTGTTCCCTCTCTCGCTGTGTCTCTGTCAAAATAAAAGTCTCTTATGGTTTGTTTCCCTCCTCCCCCCGCCCACTTCGCATATGTTCATCCTTAAATTCCATGTGTCAGTGAGATCATATGGTATTTGTCTTTCTCTGACTGACTTATTTCACTTAGCGTAATACATTGGAGTTCCATCCACATCATTACAAATGGCAAGATTGAATTTTTTTGATGACTGAATAATATTCCATTGTATATTTATACCACATCTTTTTTTTTAAAGATTTTATTTATTTATTTGACAGAGAGAGAGACAATGAGAGAGGGAACACAAGCAGGGGGAGTGGGAGAGGGAGAAGCGGGCTTCTCGCAAGCAGAGAGCCCGATGTGGGGCTCGATCCCAGGACTCTGGGATCATGACCTGAGCCGAAGGCAGACGCTTAACAACTGAGCCACCCAGGCACCCTATACCACATCTTCTTTATCCATTCATCAGTTAATGGACATTTGGGCTATCTCCATAACTTGGCTATTGTTGATAATGCTGCTATCAAGATCAGGGTGCATGTACCCCTTCAAATCCGTAAGTTTCTATCCTTAAAAATTTTTTGTTTCAATGGAAAATGTTGAAGAGACTGTCTTTTTTCCATTGGACAAAAGATCTGAGATTCAACAGTCTTGCACAATTCACAGCACTTACCAGAGCACATACCCTCCCCAGTGTCTATCACCCAGTCACCCCATCCCTCCCACCCCACCCCCCACTCCAGCAACCCTCAGTTTGTTTCCTGCAATTAAGAATTCCTCATATCAGTGAGGTCATATGATACATGTCTTTCTCTTTTTGACTTATTTCGCTCAACATAATACCCTCCAGTTCCATCCACGTCGTTGCAAATGGCAAGATCTCATTCCTTTTGATAGCTGCATAATATTCTATTGTGTATATATACCACATCTTCTTTATCCAGTCATCTGTCGATGGACATCTTGGCTCTTTCCACAGTTTGGCTATTGTGGACATTGCTGCTATAAACATTGGGGTGCAC
>NW_027715795.1:0-326 GCF_054177405.1 Leptonychotes weddellii | reverse complement strand
TTCCCCACCCTCACCATACTTCACTGCAGGAAAATTGTGTTCCCCCACTCCACCAATCTGGGATGATTTTGGCCAGTGGAATGTGAGCAGACATTATACCAGGTCCAAGCAGAAGTCTGAAGTGACCTTATGGTTTGGCACTCTTCAGTTCTAGAACATTTTTCTTGTCCACTTCTTTGCTTATTTCCTCCACTCCCCTTTTCTGTTCTCCTCTTATTAGTAGGATCCTTGATCTTCTGCATTGATTCTCTGATTTTCTTAACTCTTATTTTTCTCAAACCATTGTCCTAGTTTGTTGTTGTTGTGTTGTTGTTGTTGTTGTTGTT
>NW_027715794.1:0-326 GCF_054177405.1 Leptonychotes weddellii | reverse complement strand
GTTGGTTATTCAATTTTCAGCTATTTGTGCATTTTCAGTTTTCCTACTGTTACTGATTTCTAGTTTTGTATCACCGTGGTAGAAAAAGATACAGATATGATTTCTTAAATGTGTTAAAGTTTGCCTTGTGGGCCAACAGATAACCTAACCTGGACAATGTCCTTATGCATGTCATAAAAAAGATGTATACTGTGTTGCTGTTGGATGGAATGTTCTGTGTATGTGTGTTAGGTCCATTTGGTCTATAGTGTTATTCAGGTCCACTATGTCCTTATTAATTTTCTGTGTGGATGTTCTATCCAATGTTGAAAGTGGGGAACTGAAGT
>NW_027715793.1:0-326 GCF_054177405.1 Leptonychotes weddellii | reverse complement strand
TGGAAAGCCAGGAAAACCGGGCCTCAGTGGCTTCCTAACCCTCAGAAGGGAGCCATAGCCCTTGCTAGGATCCACAAGCATCCCCACGATTTGCCCCCTCCTCCCCAAGACATGGCAGACCTCATCTTCTGCTCCCATCCCCCACTGCTGCTCCACTCCAGCCTCCTTGCTTCTCCTTCAGCACCCCGGGGCCACGACCACACCAGAGCCCTTGCACTGACTGAAACTCTGTCCTCTTCCTGAATCTCTCCCCAACACACCCCTCCTTGCCTTGACCACACAACCAGTTCCTGCACTTCCTTTGGGTACTTTCTCAGTGAGCTCTC
>NW_027715792.1:0-326 GCF_054177405.1 Leptonychotes weddellii | reverse complement strand
GTTTTTCAGAGTCCATCGTCTCTCATGGTTCGTCTCCCCCTCCTATTTCCCCCCCTTCAAAGAAATTCATTTTTGCTCTATCTTACAAAAGTATCTTTCAGTGATGAATTATAAAACTAAAGAACTTGTGCTTTAACCACAGATAATTTGGGAGTCCGCTCTAGACGGTTAATTTTGAGGCGGACATTGGGAGTGTAGTAAGAAGCAGGGCCCCTGAGGGGCGCCTGGGTGGCTCAGTGGTTAAGCGTCTGCCTTCCACTCAGGTCATGATCCCGGCATCCCGGGATCGAGCCCCCCATCCGGCTCCCTGCTCGGTGGGAAGCCCG
>NW_027715791.1:0-326 GCF_054177405.1 Leptonychotes weddellii | reverse complement strand
GTGGCAAGAGTAGCGTATTGAAAATCGCCTCTTAAACTTGGAGCTCTGGGTACAAAGAGAAAAGAGAAAAAGAAGAAAGGTCTTTGCCCGTCTACTGATGGCAGGGTCAGGCAGGGGGGATGTCCAACAGGACGATCCGGGCAAACTCCCATGAATGGGTCACCACCAGCAGCGAAGGCACACAGGAACACAGATGCAAAGAGGGGTCGCTCTGCCTGCTCTCACTGACACCTTCTGGTTACCTTCCCCATTTGTCTGCTGTGAGAAACAACCAACCAGACGAGGGAATGCGTGGGAAAGAAGCAAATGAGCCCACAGAATGTATT
>NW_027715790.1:0-326 GCF_054177405.1 Leptonychotes weddellii | reverse complement strand
TTCCTGCGCGGTCGGCCTTCCACCCTTTCACCAAAGCAAAACGGGCCGAGATGGCCTGCTCCAGAAGATAGTGGTCCCCCTGAAACTCCTCACCTCTCGGGGCTGGCTCATGATGACCACGTGGCCATCGGCCGCCGGTGCCTCCCTCCTGCGCCAGGGTCCTGTAGGCCGTGGGCGTGTAGAACGAGGGCACCCCGGCGCCCCCGCACAGATGCGTTCGGCCAGGGTGCCCTGGGGCAGCAGCTCCGGCTCCAGCTCGCCCGACAGGTAGTGGTGCCCACACAGCATGTTCCCCCCACGTAGGAGCCAACGATGCGGGGGATCTG
>NW_027715789.1:0-326 GCF_054177405.1 Leptonychotes weddellii | reverse complement strand
TTCCTGAGATTAAGAATTCCTCATATTAATGAGATCTTATGATACTTGTCTTTCTCTGATTGACTTATTTCGCTTAGCCTAATACCCTCTAGTTCCATCCACGTTGTTGCAAATGGCAAGATTTTGGTTTTTTTTTTTTTGATGGCTGCATAATATTCCATTGTATATATATACACCACTTCTTCTTTATCCATTTGTCTGTTGATGGACATCTTGGCTCTTTCCATAGTTTGGCTATTGTGGACATTGGTGCTATAAACATTGCGGTGCATGTGCCCCTTCGGATCACTACATTTGTATCTTTGGGGTAAATACCCAGTGGTGCA
>NW_027715788.1:0-326 GCF_054177405.1 Leptonychotes weddellii | reverse complement strand
TGACCATAATGGAATTTTGCTAGAAATTGATAACAAAAGATAGCTGGAAAACACACAAATATTTGGGGATTAAACAACACATTTATAAACAGCATATGGATTAAGGGAGTCTCAAGATAAATTTTTAAAAAATCATTTAAAACTAAATGGAAATAAAATTTGTGGGATTCATTGAAAATAATACTTAAAAAGAAATTTACAGCAAGAAATTTATATACTGGAAAAAAAGAATGAACTAAAATTAATAAGCACCTGGCTGGCTCAGTCAGTAGAGCATATGACTCTTGATGTCAGGGTCATGAGTTTGAGCCCCACGTGGGGGTAGA
>NW_027715787.1:0-326 GCF_054177405.1 Leptonychotes weddellii | reverse complement strand
CTGGGATCGAGTCCCACATCGGGCTCCCGGCTCAGCAGGAAGCCTGCTTCTCCCTCTCCCACTCCCCCTGCTTGTGTTCCTGCTCTCGCTGTCTCTGTCTCTGTCAAATAAATAAATAAAATCTTTAAAAAAAAAAAAAAAAAAAAGAATCTATAGTAAGAGAATAAGGAAAAAATATTCCAGGTAGGTGGGGCAATACCTATACAGGATGAAAACGGAAACATTCTAGTTGTGTTCAGGGGCAATAACAGAATCACCTAGATGGGTTTTGGTTAAATTAGTAGGTAATTAGACCCAAGGCAATAGAGAAAGGCTGGGACCACAGT
>NW_027715786.1:0-326 GCF_054177405.1 Leptonychotes weddellii | reverse complement strand
CCTGGACACAGAGCTTATTTCACATTAGTGAACAGACCTAAAATTTTTATAAAGTTCTGACTTCTGGCCAGAAGATAAAATGTCCCATATATACATATATACAAACCCCATTTCTTAGCCTCTTAAGTTCTCTAGTTCTAAAAATGGCTTTTTGACTTGTCTTTAAAGTTTAAAAAGGAGAAAGTGTGCAATACATTTGCATTTGCGCTTCTGAATTAAGAAACAGTATTAAATGAGAAAAAAAAGCTTAGGATAGTATTAGTGTACTTAGATTATGTACATGACCTTTGGGTATTCATGAGAACCAGTTTAACTGTCCCTCACCT
>NW_027715785.1:0-5614 GCF_054177405.1 Leptonychotes weddellii | reverse complement strand
TATTGGTCTTTAATTCTCCTTTTTGATAGAGTCTTTGTCTGATTTTGGGATCAAGGTAATGCTGGCCTCATAAAATGAGTTTGGAAGTTTTCCTTCCATTTCTATTTTTTGGAACAGTTTCAGAAGAATAGGTATTAATTCTTCTTTAAATGTTTGGTAGAATTTCCCTGGGAAGCCATCTGGCCCTGGGCTCTCGTTTTTTGGGAGATTTTTGTTGACTGCTTCAATTTCCTTAGTGGTTATGGGTCTGTTCAGGATTTCTCTTTCTTCCTGGTTCAGTTTTGGTCGTTTATACATCTCTAGGAATGCATCCATTTTTTCCAGATTATCTAATTTGCTGGCATATAGTTGCTCATAATATGTTCTTATAATTGCTTTTATTTCTTTGATGTTGGTTGTGATCTCTCCTCTTTCATTCACGATTTTATTTATTTGGGTCCTTTCTCTTTTCTTTTTGATAAAGCCAGGGGTTTATCAATCTTATTAATTCTTTCAAAGAACCAGCTCCTAGTTTTGTTGATCTGTTCTACTGTTCCTTTGGTTTCTATTTCATTGATTTCTGCTCTGATCTTTATTATTTCTCTTCTTCTGCTGGTTTAGGCTTTATTTGCTGTTCTTTCTCCAGTTCCTTTAGGTGTAGGGTTAGGTTGTGTATCTGAGAGCTTTCTTGTTTCTTGAGAAAGGCTTGTATTGCTATATACTTTCTTCTTAGGACGCCTTTGCTGCATCCCAAAGATTTTGAATAGTTGTGTTTTCATTTTCATTGGTTTCCATGAATTTTTTTAATTCTTCTTTAATTTCCTGGTTGATCCATTCATTCTTTAGTAGGATGCCCTTTAGCCCCCATGTATTTGAGTTCCTTCCAACTTTCCTCTTGTGATTGAGTTCTAGTTTCAAAGCATTGTGGTCTGAAAACATGCAGGGAATGATCCGAATCTTTTCGTACCAGTTGAGACCTGATTTGTGACCTAGGATATGATCTATTCTGGAGAATGTTCCATGGGCACTAGAGAAGAAAGTGTATTCTGTTGCTTTGGGATGGAATGTTCTGAATATATCTGTGAAGTCCATTTGTTCCAGTGTGTCATTTGAAGTCTTCATTTCCTTGTTGATCTTTTGCTTAGATGATCTCTCCATTTCAGTGAGGGGGTGTTAAAGTCCCCCACAATTATTGTATTGTTGTCGATGTGTTTCTTCACTTCTGTTGTTAATTGGCTTATATAATTGGCCACTCCCATGTTAGGGGCATAGATATTTACAGTTGTTAGATCATCTTGTTGGATAGACCCTTTAAGTAGGATATAGTGCCCTTCCTCATCTCTTATTACAGTCTTTGGTTTAAAATCTAATTTGTCTGATATAAAGATTGCCACCCCAGCTTTCTTTTGGTGTCCATTAGCATGGTAAATTGTTTTCCACCCCCTCACTTTCAATCTGGAGGTGTCTTTGGGTCTAAAATGAGTCTTCTGAAGACAGCATATTGATAGGTCTTGTTTCTTTATCCAGTCTGATAGCCTGTGTCTTTTGATTGGGGCATTTAGCCCATTTACATTCAGGGTAACTATTGAAAGATAGAAATTTAGTGCCATTGTATTGCCTGTAAGGTGACTTTTACTGTATATTGTCTGTGTTCCTTACTGGTCTATGTTGCTTTTAGGCTCTCTCTTTCCTTAGAGGACCCCTTTCAAGATTTCTTGTAGGGCTGGTTTCATGTTTGCAAATTCCTTTAGTTTTTGTTTGTCCTGGAAGCTTTTTATCTCTCCTTCTACTTTCAATGACAGCCTAGCTGGATATAGTATTCTTGACTGCATATTTTTTCTCATTTAGTCCTCTGAATATATCATGCCAGTCCTTTCTGGCCTGCCTTTCTGGTCTCTGTGGATAGGTCTGCTGCCAATCTAATATTTCTACCATTGTAGGTTACAGATCTCTTATCTCAAGCTGCTTTCAGGATTTTCTCTTTGTCTCTGAGACTCGTAAGTTTTACTATTAGATGTCGGGGTGTTGACCTATTTTTATTGATTTCGAGGGGGGTTCTCTGTGCCTCCTGGATTTTGATGCCTGTTTCCTTCACCAAATTAGGGAAGTTCTCTGCTATAATTTGCTCCAATATACCTTCTGCCCCTCTCTCTCTTTCTTCTTCTTCTGGGATCCCAATTATTCTAATATTGTTTTGTCTTATAGTATCACTTATCTCTCAAATTCTGCCCTCATGATCCAGTAGTTGTTTATCTCTCTTTTTCTCCTCTTCTTTATTCTCCATCATTTCGTCTTCTATATCACTAATTTTCTCTTCTGCCTCATTTATCCTAGCTGTTAGAGCCTCCATTTTTTATTGCACCTCATTGATAGCTTTTTTGATTCAACTTGGTTAGATTTTAGTTCTTTTATTTCTCCAGAAAGGGTTTCTCTAATATTTTTCATCCTATTTTCAAGTGCAGCTAGTATCTTTAAAATCATCATTCTGAACTTTTGTTCCGACATCTTACTGTCCATATTGATTAGGTCCCTGGCAGTCGGTACTTTGTTCTTTTTTTTGAGGTGATTTTTCCATCTTGTTATTTTGTCCAGAGGACAATAGATGAATGAGAGAACAAAATGCTAACAGGGTAACAATGACTGCAGAAAAATATACACTAAATAAATCAGAAGAGACCTGAAACTGGGGGAATAGAAAGGGAAAGAAAGAAAAAAGAAAAAAAAAAGGAAAAAAAAGAATATGATCAAATATGATCAGGCTGGTGAATAGATCAGTGCCACACACTAGATTTTGGGCATATTTTGGTCTGTTAGAAGAAATTGCCTCCCAAAATTTTAAAGAAAGAACAACTTATCTATATATACCAAAAATAAGGGTAAATACAATGAAGTGATGGAATATGACTGTAAAGATGAAAATTATAAAAGATTTTACAAAAGGATTTGATAAGAAATTGGTTCAAAAAAGAAAGAAGAGCAATTAAAAAAAAAAAAAGGGAGAGGATGTCATCAGGCAGGAGACTAGAACAAAGCCATACACTAGAGATTTCGGTTATATGCTGGTCTGTTAGAAGAAACTGTATCCCAAATTTTAGAGAGAACAACTTATATATATATATATATATGTACCAAAAATAAGGTTAACTACTATGAATGGATAGAATATGACTCTAAAAATGAAAAATAAAAAAGATTTTTAAAAAAGGTATTGATAAGATGTTGGTTGATAAAAGGAAAAAGAAAAATTCAAAAAAAAATAGAAAAAGAAAAAAAGAAAATTAAAAAAATTAACTTTGAAAGACTAAAGAATCATGAGGGAAAATGCCATGAATTCTATGTGCTGTATTCCCCTAGTGCTGGAGTTCTACAGTTCTCATTGGTCGGTAAACTTGGTGTTGGCTGCCCATTCTTGCTGATCTTCTGGGGGAGGGGCCTGTTGCAGTGATTCTCAAATGTCTTTGTGGGAAGCAGAATTGTCCCGCCCTTGCTTGTCCGGGCTAAGTAATCTGCTCAGGTTTGCTCTCGGTAGTTTTTGTTCCCTGCAAGCTCTCTGTACAGATTCGGAGGATGAGAGTGAAAATGGTGGCCTCCCAATCTCTGCTCTGGAGAAGCCGAGAACTCGGGTCCCCACTCCTCAGTGTGCCCCCAGAGAAAAGCAATCAATCACACCCATCTCCCCGGTCTCTGGCCGTACTCTGTGCTCACCTGGCCTGTGACTGAGCATTTCTATCTCTGGCACATGACCCCTTTTGTAGTCTCTAAACCCAGCAGATTCTTGTGGTGCACTCCTCCCGGGGAAGGAAGGGGAGTCTCCCCGGATCTGCCACTTGTTGGGTCCCTGCTGGAAGAGCAGTGGCCCAACTGTGCCACGGATCATGGTTCATGGCAACCCCGAGCTAAGAGCCCACTCCTCGGCTCCATCTCTGCAGCCAGCTTCCCTGCTCTGATACCTGGGAGCTCTGTTGCACTCAGGCACCCCAATCTTTCTGTGACCCCGAGGGTCCTGAGACCACACTGTCCCAGCGAGGCTTCCACCCCCCACTTAGCCACTGGAACGAAGTTCTTCAGCAGAGCCAACTTCTAAAAGTTCTGATTTTGTGTTCCACTGCTCTATCATTTGCCAGTAGTGGCTGACGGAGTCCCCCTCCCCTGCTGTCTATATTCCCTAATATCGCCTCAGATTCATTTTTCTGTACGTCCTACCTTCCAGAAAGTGGTCTCTTTTTTGTTCAGAAAATTGCTGTTATTCTTTTTTTTTTTTTTTTGATCTCGTGTTGAGTTTGTAGGTGTTCAGAATGGTTTGATAGCTATCTAGCTGAATTCCTGGGACCAGACGAAATTTAGGTCTCCTACTCCTCCACCATCTTGCTCCTCCTCCTCCACCTTAACTTCCCTTATTTAATGTCTTCGGAGAACCAACTCTTCAGGCTTGTACAAGTCCCTTAGATTCTTACAAATCCAAACTTGGTGTTTCTCCTTGCTTTGAAGTAGTTAGACATCCTGATCAAAATTAATCTTCCAAACCTTATAACAACTGTCCTCAGTATCAGAATACTTTTTCTCTTTAAATTGTGAATTTCCATAAGTTAATGACTTTCAATTATTAGTTTTCAACATGGTCTTCATTTAAAAAATATTCAGTGTTCCTTGGACTGAATAACACTGTCCCCTTACTTTTATTTACTTCTCATTTCTATCTCCAGTAGGACTCATGACTCCTAATTCATAATGCTTACTTTTTGAATTTGTTAAGTATTATATTTATCAGTTTATCATATATCAAATATAATAAAAATATGTATGGATATATGTGAGTTTTAGGGGAAACACTGATGTATATAGCATATTTTCTACAATAAAGATCAAAATTGCCCTGGAGACTGTTGGGAGCTCTGGCTTGGTCCTAAATCAGTCTTTCCCATCACAGAAATCACTACCCTGAATGTTACATTTCTGTTCTCTAGTTTCCTTTAGTTTTCCAAATATGTGCCTTTGTCCCTGAACGAATATGTATGAACCTGTGCCTGGATGTTTTTAAGCTTTATGTTAATGAAATCATTCTCTGTATTATTTTCCAATTTGGTTATTTGACTTAACATTGTGTTCCTGAAATTCACCTATGGTCTCTGTAAATAACTATCATAACTTCTTAATAATATTAATAATATTCCACCGAATAACACTAGCAAATGTATCAAATATAGAATTATTTTCAGCTTTTTAAAAAGATTTATTTATTTATTTATTTATTTATTTATTTATTCATTTGACAGAGAGAGAGAGAGCGAGAGAGGGAACACAAGCAGGGGGAGCGGGAGAGGGAGCCCAATGCGGGGCTCAATCCCAGGACCCTGGGATCATGACCTGAGCCAAAGACAGACACTTAACTGACTGAGCCACCCAGGCACCCCATTATTTTTAGTTTCTTCCCCACAATTTTTTTTTTTTTAAAGATTTTATTTATTTATTTGAGACAGAGAGAATGAGAGACAGAGAGCATGAGAGGGAGGAGGGTCAGAGGGAGAAGCAGACTCCCTGCCGAGCAGGGAGCCCGATGCGGGACTCGATCCCAGGACTCCAGGATCATGACCTGAGCCGAAGGCAGTCGCTTAACCAACTGAGCCACCCAGGCGCC
>NW_027715784.1:0-326 GCF_054177405.1 Leptonychotes weddellii | reverse complement strand
GAAAAAGTGCTCAACATCACTCGGCATCAGGGAAATCCAAATCAAAACCTCAATGAGATACCACCTCACACCAGTCAGAATGGCTAAAATTAACAAGTCAGGAAACGACAGATGTTGGCAAGGATGTGGAGAAAGGGGAACCCTCCTACACTGTTGGTGGGAATGCAAGCTGGTACAGCCACTCTGGAAAACAGTATGGAGGTTCCTCAGAAAGTTGAAAATAGAGCTGCCTTACAGTTGTTTGAACTGTACCTTGCCTTACAGAAAGTTGAAAATAGAGCAGCAATTGCACTACTGGGTATTCACCACAAAGATACAAATGTAGT
>NW_027715783.1:0-326 GCF_054177405.1 Leptonychotes weddellii | reverse complement strand
GTGTTCGTCCGGCCTCATTCTGCTGCTGGCATTCCGTCCACACCAAACAGCTCGGTTTCTAGCACAAGCCACTTCTCTCTCAGGATCCGTGCCTTCCGTAAAGTGTTCCTTGTGTCTAAAACACGCTACTTCTCTCTCTGATGAACTCATATCAGGGAGGGTGTAGGTCAGATCCGTCGATTTGGGGGTCATTATCAATTAGGGGGAGCTGAAACACGAGGTGAATGAAATATCCTGGTGGAGTGTAGCCACAGCCTGAGAAGGCCAGCGAAGCAAAGACTGGGGCCAGGGAAGCAGAAGGAGCAAGTGGACACGGACTGGAGGGC
>NW_027715782.1:0-326 GCF_054177405.1 Leptonychotes weddellii | reverse complement strand
TCCAAATCCCTTTCAATGTACTTTCCAATATAAATTATCCACTCAACTCAAAAACCATTGATACTGGGCTCAAAACTTACTTTTTCTATCATCTAGCAATGCCTTCCTCCCACTCCTAAACAGCAAAATAACCTCATGGCCCCTCCAAACAGCCTGCAGCCACACCCTGAACCTTTTATCTCTCAGAAAGACCATGTTTTGTTGTCTGTAACATGTAGATGAGTGCTCTTCCTGGAATGCCTGGTCTCTGATATCCAGGGAGCTTCTTTTCATTCATCAACACCATACTCAAGCTGCATTACTTCTTCTTCTTCTTTTTTTTTTTT
>NW_027715781.1:0-326 GCF_054177405.1 Leptonychotes weddellii | reverse complement strand
GGATCGAGTCCCGCATCGGGCTCCCTGCTCGGCAGGGAGTCTGCTTCTCCCTCTGACCCTCCCCCCTCTCATGCTCTCTCTCTCTATCTCATTCTCTCTCTCAGATAAATAAATAAAATCTTTAAAAAAAAAAAAAAAAAGATGTTTGCTGGGACAAAATACTTAGAACTATGTGGCACATCCTAAGTGCTCAATAAATAGAATGGAGGCTCAGAGAGGGGAAGGCACCCATAACAGGATTTGCAGCCCAAGCCTAGGAGGCCCTGGGGCCACTTGCTCTTTGGTGAAGCATCACTGTACAGCCCTAGGGGTCCAGCACCTTTCTG
>NW_027715780.1:0-326 GCF_054177405.1 Leptonychotes weddellii | reverse complement strand
TAAGTCAGAAATACATTTAATACACCTAACCTATCAAACATCATACCTTAGCTTAGCCTATCTAAAACGAGCTCGGAACACTTACATTGGCCCACAGTTGGGCAAAATCATCTAATACAAAGCATGTTATAATAAAGCATAGTTTGTCAAATATAGTACTTAAAGTGAAAACCAGGACGCTTGTGTGGGTACAGAATGGTTGTAAGTGTATTGACTGGGAGCTGTAGTTGCCACAATCCAGCATCATGAGAAAGTACTTTACCACATAAATCTAGCCCCGGGAAAGGTCAAAATTCAAAATTCCAAGTACAGTTTCTACTGAATGT
>NW_027715779.1:0-326 GCF_054177405.1 Leptonychotes weddellii | reverse complement strand
TGATGTAATGTATGGGGATTAACATAAGAATAAAAAATAAATAAATAATAATAAAAAAATCATATAAGTATATAAAAAAAGAATATAAATATAAAATAGAATCATTAGTAAGCCATTTATCCATCTTGAAATAATAATGTTAATATTTTGTCCTTATCTTTTTAAACTTATTAACGTATTCATGAGTATTCATTTGTATAATACTATAATATACTTTTCCATATTTAACGATGTATTTTATAATGATTGTCTTTCCATAATCATTTTATGACCCTCACATTTTTTCATTTTAATGTATCACAATGTATGGGATTGACATCCCATGC
>NW_027715778.1:0-326 GCF_054177405.1 Leptonychotes weddellii | reverse complement strand
TTTTTAAATAAATGTGTATTTTGAGGGCAATGGGTTTTTAAAGATCTCTTAAATTTTATCATAGATTACTGTCTCTATTACCTATGAGTAGAAGTAGTTTAAATCTGTTTAAAAATCCTATAACATAGGGGCGCCTGGGTGGCTCAGTTGGTTAAGCGACTGCCTTCGGCTCAGGTCATGATCCTGGAGTTCCGGGATCGAGTCCCGCATCGGGCTCCCTGCTCGGCAGGGAGTCTGCTTCTCCCTCTGACCCTCCCCCTCTCATACTCTCTCTCTCTGTCATTCTCGCTCTCAAATAAATAAATAAAATCTTTAAAAAAAAATCC
>NW_027715777.1:0-326 GCF_054177405.1 Leptonychotes weddellii | reverse complement strand
CCTTGGATCTGGAACACTAAGTCTACATACCAGGAAAACTTCAGGTTCTTCTCTGATAACCTGAACCTACTCGCCTGGCTCTGCTCCTACCACTTTGAAACTGACACTACCTCTGGTCTCAGCTCCCACTTTCGAAAGCAGAATGTCACTCAATGCCCTCCAATCTCCCCCAGGAAAAGACTCTAGTTATCACACCAGAGTCTGACCTGCCATTGAGTTCAGAGACTAAGAAGCCCAGAGTATTGAATTGAAAGAAAATAACTCTCCTTTTTTTTTTTAAATTGTTTTATTCTTATGTTAATCCCCATACATTACATCATTAGTTT
>NW_027715776.1:0-326 GCF_054177405.1 Leptonychotes weddellii | reverse complement strand
TGGGATCATGACCTGAGCCGAATGCAGACGCTTAACCGACTGAGCCACCCAGGAGTCTCATGAGTAGATTATACTGTTATAATGAAGAGACCCCAAATATGCAGCAGCTAGGACAGGATCACGTTTCTCCTCGTTGTACCCATCAGGCTGGCATTTTGAGTCACTTAGGGACACTACTCCTCAATTCAAGAGGCTGGTTTTCTTCATCTTTTTTTTCTTCCATTCCATGGGATATTATACTCCTCTATGTGAATGAGGTTGGGTTGTAACCAGTAGGAATGAGGAAGAGATTATGACAGCATGGTGACTATAGTTAATAATGCTGT
>NW_027715775.1:0-326 GCF_054177405.1 Leptonychotes weddellii | reverse complement strand
CTCCACCAGCAAAAAGATTATGACTTCCTGAAAGCTCAGATGATGGTTGGGATTTTTTAGCAATAAAGCGTTTTTAAATTAAGGTATGTATGTTATTTTTAGACATAAAGCTATTGCACTTAATAGAGTACAGTGTAGTGTAAACATAGCTTGTATATACACTAGGTAACAAAAAAAATTTTATTTGACTTGCTCTGTTGTGGTATATGCTTTACTGTGGTATATGCTTTATTGGGGTGGTCTAGAACTGAATCCGCAATATCTCCAAGGTATTCCTGTACATGCCTGCTCCAGTGATAGATATTCTTAGAAGGAGGAGGAATTTG
>NW_027715774.1:0-5614 GCF_054177405.1 Leptonychotes weddellii | reverse complement strand
GCACGTTCTGCATGGAGCACTGGGTGTTATGCACAAACAATGAATCATGGAACACTTCATCTAAAATTAATGATGTAATGTATGGGTATTAACATAAGAATAAAAAAAAAAGAAAAAGAAAAAAAAAACCATATGATCATTTCAATAGATGTAGAAAGAGCGTTTGACAAAGTACAAAACCATTCATGATAAAAACCCTCAACAAAGTAGGTTTGAAGGAAACACACCTCGATGTAATAAAGTCCACATATGAAAAACCCACAGCTAACATCATAGTCAATGGTGAAAACTGAGAGCTTTTCCCCTAAGATCAGGAATAAGACAAGGATATCCACTATCACTTTTACTCAACACAGTACTGGAAGTTCTAGCCACAGCAATCACACAAGAAAAAAAGATAATAAAAGGCATCCAAATGGATATGAAGAAGTAAAATTCACAATTTTCAGATGACAGGATACTTATGCAGAAAACCCTAAAGACTCCACCCCAATACTACTAGAATTGGTAAATGAATTCAGGAAGGTCACAGGATAAAAAAATCAATATACAGAAATCTGTTGCATTCTATACACTAATAATGAAGTAGCAGAAAGTGAAATTAAAATAATCTCATTTACAATTGTGCCAAAAATAATAAAATACCTTGGAATAAACTTAACAATGGAGGTGAGAAACTTCACTTTGAGAACTGCAGAACTGATGGAAGAAATTAACAATGACATAAACAAATGAAAGTTTGTTTGAAACCCAAGTTTCATTCTCATGGGTTGAAAGAACAAATATTATTAAAATATCTATACTACCCAAAGTAATCTACAGATTTAATGCAATTTCTATCAAAATGCCAACAGCATTTTTCACAGAACTAAAACAAACAATCCTAAAGTTTGTATGGAACCATGAAAGACCCTGAATAGACAAAACAATCCTGAAAAAGAAAACAAAACTGGAGTTATGACAATTCCAGATTTTAAGATATATTACAAAGCTGTACTAATAAAAAATAGAGCATGGAACTGGCACAAATATAGACACATAGATGGAACAGAATAGAGAATTCAGAAATAAACCCACAATATGGTCAGTTAATCTATGATAAAGGAGGCAAGAATATGCAATGGGGAAAAAAAAACAGTCTCTTCAACAAATGGTGCTGGGAAAACTGAATAGCTACATGCAAAAGAATGAAACTGAACCACTTTCTTATACCATACACAAAAATAAACTCAAAATGGATTAAGAACCAAAATGTGAAACCTGAAACCATAAAAAGTCCCAGAAGAGAGCACAAGCAGTAATTCCTCTGACATCAGCTGTAGCAACATTTTTCTAGATGTGTCTCTTAAGGCAAAAGAAAGAAAAGCAAAAATAAACCATTAGGACTATATCAAAATAAAAGGGTTCTGCACAGCAAAGGAAGCAACCAACAAAACTAAACAACAACCTATGGAATGGGAGAAGATATCTGCAAATGACACATCTAATAAAGGGTTAGTATCCAAAATATATAAAGAACTTATAAATTCAACACCAAAAACCCAAATAATCCAATTTTTAAAATGGGGATAAGAAATGAACAGATCTTTCTCCAAAGAAGACAACCAGATGGCCAACAGACACATGAAAAGATACTCAATATCACTCATCATCAGGGAAATGCAAATCAAAACCACAATGAGATATCACCTCACACCTGTCAGAATAGCTACAACCAAAAACTCAAGAAACAAGTGTTGGCAAGGATGTGGAGAAAAAGGAACCCTCGTGCACTGTTGGTGGGAATGCAAACTGGTGCAGCCACTGTGGAAAACAGTATGGAGGTTCCTCAAAAAATTAAAAATGGAAGTGCCATATGATCCAGTAATTCAACTACTGGGTATTTAACCAAATAATATGAAAACACTAATTCAAAAATACATACACACCCCTATGTTTATTGCAGCATTATTTACAACAGCCAAATTATGGATGCAACCCAAGTGTCCACTGATAGATGAATGGATAAAGTGTGTGTGTGTGTGTACACACACAATGGAATATAATATTAACTCAGCCATTAAAAAATAATTAAATCTTGCCAATTGCAATAACACGGATGGATCTAGACAGTATAATGCTAAGTTAAATAAGTGATACCAGATAATTATATGATTTCACTCATATGTGGAATTTAATAAACAAAACAGAGGATCATAGGGGAAGGGAGAGAAAAATAAAATAAGATGAAATCAGAGAAGGAGACAAACCATAAGAGACTCTTAACTATAGGAAACAAACTGAGAGTTGCTAGAGGTGGAGGTGGGAGGACGGGGTGGGGGGATGGGTAACCGGGTGATGGGCATTAAGGAGGGCACATGATGTAATGAACACTGGGTGTCTATAGAAGACTGATGAATCACTGAACTCTACCTCTGAAACTAATAATACACTATTAATTAATTGAATTTAAATAATTTTTTAATTTAAAATAAATAAAATAGGGGCACCTAGGTGGCTCAGTTGTTAAGCATCTGCCTTCTGCTTAGGTCATGACCCCAGGGTCCTGGGATCGAGCCCCACATCAGGCACCCTGCTTGGTGGGAAGCCTGCTTCTCCCTCTCCCACTCGCCCTGCTTGTGTTCCCTCTCTCGCTGTGTCTCTGTCAAATAAATAAATAAAATCTTTAAAAATAATAATAAAATAAAATAAATAAAATAAAATACCACCCATTTTTTTAAATTAACAAGTATGCAATGGTAGGGAAACATACTATATCAGAGAAATAAAAGCTTCATATTAAAAAAAAAAAACCCAACTCTTAACTATAGAGAACTGGAGGTTACCAGAGGGAAGGTGGGGGGTGATGGATGAAATAGGTGAAGGGGATTAAGAGCGCCCTTATTGTGATGAGCTCCAAGTAATGTACAGAATTATTGAATCACTATATTATATACATTAAACTAATATAACACTGCATGTTAATTATACTGGAATTCGAATTTAAAGAAAGAAATACTAAATTAGAAACTCTGGGGACAGGGGTCCCAAATCTGTATTTTAATGAGCTTTCCATTGATTCTGATGTATGCTATAGTGTAAGAACCACTGTCTTAATAGATGATAAACTTGCCAGTTTTAATGAGAGTAGGTAGGGTTTAAAGTGTGTATTGTCCTCAGATTAGAAGATTTGATCATCTTAACACTTTGAAAAATTTTCACTTATCATGTGACTTCCAATGATTATATTGTAAACAACTCCCCAGATATCCACCAAGCTATCTTGAAATGTCAGCTTTTAACTGAAGCCATTGGTGTGAATTGGGTTTATTTTCATTGAGAAGACCTTAGACAACACTTCTGGAACTACAGCAAGGCACTGGAACTTTCCATGGTTAATAGATAGAAAACCTGATAATCTATATCAGTAGTTTTCAACCTTATCAGACCTAACACCGCTTTTATTATCCTGAGATGAAATTCAAAGACAATATATCCTTCCTGTGCACAATTTTAAAATAATAAAACATCAGTAATCTAAAAGAGAAATAAAAATGAATTTATAATAAAATAATATGCATTTTAATAAGTGAATTCTTGCCTACTGAAGACCACATAAAACAGTCAGATGGCTACGCCAGGAATGAAACCTCTACAAATACAAATCTACACAAGAGTATTGTATTGGTGATTCAGTTACTATAAGCTGCAATGCTGTCAATGACAGGATTTTCCAAAATAGTGAACCAACACTTGGTAAAATTCTAAACAAAAAAACAAAACAAAAAATATGTATTTATCTCTCAATTTACATAGTGCTTGCATTCCTGCAAAATTCAGTGTACAGTAAAATGGTACAAATGTAAACTTTGTGTTTATATATACATTCTTGTAGTTTGGTTCTAGGCTCAAATAATTATGAAAATGTTTTTCACCTACCTGAATATTTGGTGGGCCATTCAAAAATCATATGAGACATGGGATCATTCATTATGCAGGAGTGTACCATATATTGCAGGATATCCCAGCATACCTAGTTCATGTCCACTAAATGTCAGTGATTCCCCCTAATCATTATAACCAAAAGTGTTCCCCATAAATTTCTAAAACACCCTTTAGGAGGTAGTAATACACCCACTGATCTAAACAAAAATCTGTCTGAATTCATCACTTACTCAACAAATTGCATAGTTAATATGTTTCCAGCATGGTGCTAGCTAAGTGATAGGAGCACAGATCTTACATTCTTTAAGGGACATGGAGCATATAAGATCATAAAGAGGCAACAAGCAAGTACACAATTGATGCTGTACATAAAAGAGATATTAAAAGCCACAGAAGCTCATAGAATGAGCATACCACTAGTGTGGGTTATCAATTAAGATATCATGGAAGACACACTTTGAACCCTGAAGAATGGGCAGGATATAAACAGAGACAGTGAAAGGTATTCTAGAAAGAGGTCATGGTGTGAGAAAAAATATTTTATGCATGTGTGACAAGATTCAATCAGGATCTCAGACTTCTCAGGCAGGGACCCTGTTGTTTCTGACTTCCTGTTGAAGGTCTTTGAAAGTCCTACAGCATTCTCTTTTCTTGTTACTCTTGACAGAAGCATTATATACATACCTATCTTTCAGACCCCAGTGATATATACTTCTCTGGTTCTGTTTATCCCCCTTCATGTTCCTCTGCTCAAAAAAGACTTTACAGGGGCGCCTGGGTGGCTCAGTTGGTTAAGCAACTGTCTTTGGCTCAGGTCATGATCTGGAGTCCCAGGATCAAGTCCTGCGTCGGGCTTCCTGCCCATCAGGGAGTCTGCTTCTCCCTCTGCCCCTCCCCTCTCTCATGCTCTCTCTCTCTCTCTCATTCTCTCTCTCTCTCAAATAAATAAAATCTTAAAAAAAAAAAAAGACTTTACAGAACAATCATACATCTTCAGGTACCTTCAACTACCCCAAGTATGCAGACCTTGCATCATAGAAGTCACCTGACCCCTATAGGAAGGAGAGATCTAGGACATTTTTTCACATTTTCCTTATCACTCCTGTTCATTGAAATCTTACACATTCCCTATGCTATCTATTCCTTTGAGCATTCTATGTCCCTCAACTCAATAGTTAAATAATCTTCGACAAAGCAGGAAAAAATATGCAATGGAAAAAAGAAAGTCTCTTCAATAAATGGTGCTGGGAAAATTGGACAGCTATATACAGAAGAATGAAACTCAAACATTCTCTAACCCCATACACAAAGATAAACTCAAAATGGATGAAAGACCTCAATGTGAGACAGGAATCCATCAAAATCCTAGAGGAGAACATAGGCAGTAACCTCTTCAACAACAGCCACAGCAACTTCTTTCAAGATACATCTCCAAAGGCTAGTGAAACAAAAGCAAAAATGAACTTTTGGGACTTCATCAAGATAAAAAGCTTCTACACAGCAAAGGAAACAGTCAACAAAACAAAGAGGCAACCCACAGAATGGGAGAAGATATTTGTAAATGACACTACAGATAAAGGGCTGGTATCCAAGATCTATAAAGAACTTCTCAAACTCAACATACAAAAAACAAATAATCAAGTCAAAAAAATGGGCAGAAGACATGAACAGACACTTCTCTGAAGAAGAC
>NW_027715773.1:0-14379 GCF_054177405.1 Leptonychotes weddellii | reverse complement strand
TTTTTTTTTAAAGATTTTATTTATTTATTTGACAGAGAGAGAGACAGCGAGAGCAGGAACACAAGCAGGGGGAGTGGGAGAGGGAGAAGCAGGCTTCCCGCGGGGCAGGGAGCCCGATGTGGGGACTCGATCCCAGGACCCTGGGATCATGACCTGAGCCGAAGGCAGACGCTTAACGACTGAGCCACCCAGGCGCCCTCTAATAAAATTTTTAACATGTACTGCCTACCTAGCACTATCTTTCGTAAGATAAAAGGAAAGCAAGTCGGAAGGGGTCCCCGTGTCCTTTCCCCCTGCAGCCTCCCCTCCTTACCTGTGTCTCCCCTACTTTCTGGGCTCCAGCAGGGAGCAGTGGGGTTCCATTCCCCACTAATGATGAGCTCCGTGAAGCTCCTACCCCGGGGGCAGTGGGAAGTTAATGCTTCAAACTCAGACTTGAAAAGATCATCAGTGTTAAATAAGAAGGATAATAACAATGCCACTTTGTCCTGGGGTACAAAGCATGTCCTTTTCTCTCCTTGTGCTTATGTTTTATGTTTTATAAACACCTGCAAGTTTTGCTTTAAGTGTTTTGGGGGGTTCTTTTTTATCCTATTGGGCAAACAAGACTCGCGGAGAGAAGGAACTACCTGGGGACTGCAGATGACCGTACCCTTTGCCCTTTCTTGCCCTGCAACCCTAGATCTGTGGGAGTCCATATAAGTCAAGGGAATGTAGGTCTCAAAAAATAAACAAGGATGGTAAGGATGGCAAGAGTGTGAAGCTCGCAGGTATTCAACAGGGATTTGAATTCTAGATTTTCCAACTTCAGATGAACAAAAGTCACCAAAGTCACTTGGAACTTCGATCTCCTGGTTGGCACAAGTCAAGGGGATGGTGCCATGTTTCAGGATTTTGGGGAAGATTTGGGGAAACAAGATATTGGAAGTGCCCCCCACACAGTGAAAGCCCTTTGTCAATGGGAAGGGGCTGATCACTGTTTTTGTTTCATCTTTACCTGTTCGGCCAGGGCAGATGCATTCTACTTAGTGACGTTTTCTTGGGAACAGAAACATTTGCAGGAGAAAAAAAAAAAAAAGAGTACCGTGTGAAAGGTTGAGGAAGTATATCTTAAATTTTCCTCAATTCCTTTCCTCTCATGGAATTTATCCACTGGTAGGACAGATAAGGTGTATAAATAAACCACCACGGTAAAGGTAATCCATGTCACAAGGGAGGTATAAGGTTCTCTGTCAGTAGGTAGATTCCTGCTGTGGCAGGGACGTCTTCCTGGAGGAGGCGGCCTCTTACATGGCCTGTGAAGGAAAGCAAGACCATAGTGCCTGCACTTGGAGAGCACCCATGCAGGTTTCCCTGGAGCGTGGGGCAGAGTCTAGAGAGTACTTGTGGGGGGCACAGCGGAAATGCTTGGCACGGCTGCACCTCAATGATGGATGATCCTGAATGCCAGACTTTGAATTTTGAACTTTATTCCAAGTGCAGCAGAGAGCCACCAAATGTTTGTGACCTGGTGAGCGAGGGGGTCAGACACTGCTTGGGGGGATAATTCTGTGGGCACAGTTTAGAGCTGAGGACTGTGGGCCCCCAGGAAGTCATGACGGAGAGAGCGGGGATAGTGGTGACAAGGATTCGGCAGGAGCAGCTTCCCAAAGGCTGGGGCAGGACTCATGGAAGCCGAAGGAAAGGGAGGGAGTCCGGGAAGACCTGGAGCCCATGAGCTTAGGTAACAGAAACTTTCATGACACCGGGGACAGAAACATGTGGGAGGATGGGGGAAGACAGGCGATTGGTTCTGGTTGTTGGAAGTTTGAAGTTGGAATGTTCTCCTGGAAGCATAGGTCTGGGCTTCTGTAGAATGAATACAGAGCTAGATGTACATTCAGGACTCATCCATAGAGGAGTGGGATTTGAAATCAGAGAGGAGTTTGAGATAGCTAAGGAAGCAAGTGTGATCTAGAAAATGGTCAATGGCCCAGCCTTGGGGAATGCTGACATTTTAGGGGATTTCCTAGGCACATTCCAGTGGCACGGAAGCCCAGAGTGAAGAGCCTTGCGGAGATGGCCTTGGGACAGGTGTGTGGGTCTCGGGGCATTTCTTTCAATGCCTCTGGATCTGTGAGAAGCGATCATGCTATTCACTAGGTCCTAGAAATGACATGGGTCGGCAAGGTAATACGGATGAGTATTCAGTTTTCCTAAAATGAAGTGATAATGGGAAAGAAAGAAAGTTCAGTGAAGATGAGGACTGAGCCTGGTACCTTGATGTGCAGAAGTGAAGACAGTGCCCTGACCCTTGGGTGACACCTGGAGAGTGGTGGCTGGGAGGCTGAAGGGCAAGGTGCCAGAGAGTGGAAGGGAAAACATTTAGAAGGCATGGAGTATTCAGGGCAATCAAAGGGATGATGGAGGGAAGAGGAGAGGAATCAGGGCTAAGATGAGACTGTGTGGGATTGAGGAAGGGTTGGCTAGGCTGGCGGAGAGCACCTGGTGCAGCTTTGAGCCTGAGGAGGCTGCTGGGGATGGATGGGATGAAACCACCGGGTTTTTTGAAGATTTGTAGGAACAGGTGTGATTCTGCTATAACAGGAAAGGTGAAAAGCATCCGATAAATTGGAAGGAAGGTGTAAGTTGAGGACTAAATGCTTCTCCAGAGAGACTCCCAGGAGCCTTTGCCTTGACATGAATCCTGCTCTATTCAAAATAGCTGTAGTGGGGAGGCCAACATACTGCATCGATCCTCAGTTATTAATTAGAGATTGGCTTTGCATCATTGCAGGCTTCTCGATAATACGGCGTCTGCCGCTTCTTCCTAAGTTCCAATACCAGTGTTGTTTGCTGTTCTTCTGTCTTTTTTTGTCATTTTCCTTAACTTTTGCCCTCATTTCACTGGGGTCACCAAAAGGCTAATCATGGGCCTAGCACTCTTCCCCTAAATAATAATCTGCCAATATAGATGCCACAAATAAAGCCTCCTTATCGTAGCAATCCCCCATGCATTTTAAACTTGAACCTGGCAGGTAGTAGATGCTCAGTAAATGTTCGTGGAATGCAAAGGAATGATTGAAGTGTCTTATTACTAAGACAGGCTTTTGTATAGATGATTATTAGCTACGGTTCATACTTACAGGTGCACACAGTTCGTCATCCACCCAAAGGCATCCAGAAGTTTCCATTACAGATGAAGAGAAGATGCATTCTTTCCCCAGAGATTGCACACATGGCCGTGTAGCTGTACTATAGGGCTGGAGAGAGGCCAGCTGAGCCTTAGCCCCTTCAGCCAGGGTGCTTTTTTGCATTTAAACTTCAGACAAGTTGGCTGATGAAGGCAATGGGCAGTCAGAGACTTAAGAGCAAAATTCATCAACTGGGGAGTGATCTGGAGCATGCTAACTTTTACGGGAAGTTTTAGTTGCTTAATTGCTGTAGGACACACGCTTCTGGTTACGATCAGCTGCACGATGTGTACAGCACATCTCACAGAATGGATTGACCTATTTATTTACCCTTGAGGGCCACTTCAAAACTAAGTAAAAGACAAGTATGCCTACAGTCAAGACCAGAATGAGCTCTTACAGCCACTGGGACAAGGTCGTGTTGCTCTACTCCGTTCTCTGCCCCACCCAACTCCAACCCTTGGAGAAGAAAGAAGTTGTGTTTTGCTTCCCAACCCATTTCAAAGCCCTTACCAGTTACTCTAAATGCTGGTTTTGTTGGCTGCGCACAAACTCTCGGGAAGCTTCTTAAAAAAGCAGGCGACAGATTCTTAGGCCATGGCCCCTGAGATTCTCACTTGGGATGTGTGGGGCAGGGCCCAGGAATCTACATTTATTGCAGAAACAGATGATTTGAACACAAATGATTAACCTCTGGGCACAGGGGTTAAGAGACAATTTAAATCCTGCATTGAAATTCTGGCTGTGCCGCAGACTAGATGAGCCATTTCAGGCAAATTTTAACATGTACTTGCCTCTCATTTTTTTAAAAAAATGTACTTAATAATGCCCACTTCTCTGGGTGATTATTAGGATTAAATGAGGGCCCCTATGCCAAGAACTCTCTATCCTGCACAGAATAAACACTCAATATATCATGTTGGGATATATTTCTTTGGGTGAACATGAAGCTACTGGGGAATAATACCCAATTGATGCTGCAGACCCTTTCAATTCTACAAAGAGTAGGGACTCCAACATGACTATTTCTGCAGTTTCTTAAAGTCTTGTTATCACTCACAAAGACATCACTGGTTTTGCCGCACAAACGCAAGAAGGATATTCTACAAAATAATCTTATGCCAGACTTTTGGGAACACTTATATTTGGTAGGGATGGTAAACCAGTGGACCACATTACCCAGAGGAATGCAGTTGCTTTTGAAAACAGGAGGACTGGGCCACATTTGGAAAGCTGCACACAATGCATGTGTGAAAATGGAGCACTTGACCCAGCTCCATGACAGCCCATGCCTTGAGCTGTTTTGGCACAGATAAAATCGATTCTGTCCCCACTCGGGCCGTTTTTAGGTCATTCAAGCAGATGGTAACTGGCTCACATTGGGACCAAACTCCTGAACTTAAACTTTTGGAAATGAATGAATAAATGAATGAATTTCCTCTGGGGCCAAGAAACACTCCTGACATCTGGCAGTCCGTTCTGACCTTCTGGTCCCTGGGGAAAGGTTGGCCCTTTGTGGCTTAGAGAATAAATAAGCAAGGATTGCTCCAAGGTGTTTCCTGCAACCATGCGTTCCTTCCTTCCTGGATGTAGTGACCCAGTTGCCTGTGTTGGGAGACTCAATATGGCATGGCCTTTTCTTCCCTCCAAGAACCCATCGACCTCAGAGATATATTCACAAGTTAGGTGCTTGCTGGTGCTCCGGGTCCTGAGATTTAGGTCACACACACACACACACACACACACACACACACACACGAAAGAAGTGTGGTATGGAGTCCATTTATTTGATCAGCACCCAGGGAGAAATAAGGACAGAAAAGTGAAAAAGAAATACAAAAATAGAGGAGGGAGTACAAAGAGAAATTTATGATACTCTGGGCTAGAAACGTCTCAGTTTCAGCTTTCAGTTGAGAAAGATTTCTAAATGTTTCCAAATCAAAGTATATCTGCAAATCTGCAAATCCATTGTGAATCGTTTTCCAAATGCTCATTCCCTCCATTCAGAAAGCACTGATTAAAATCCCAACTGCATGCATAGGACGCTGATGCTACGTAGAGCAAGCACAACAAAGATGATTGGTAGCCAGCAGTCCCAGCGAGGGGTGAGGACACACGTGGGCACGCACACAGGTGCACACTGCGAAAGCCAGTGGGGACCCCTGGGAAGAACCCCAGACACTTAATGCTTAATGGAAGGCGGGAGGGAGGGAGAGGACTTCGGAGTGCGGCCAGTTAGGCCTGACTCCCGCTGGAGTGGGTCTTGAATTGAGAAGGATGCCTGGATTTAGACAACTGCCAAGGAGAGCGGAAGACATCCCGTATCAAAGGAAACTGTTCAAACAAAAGCCAATAGGAGGAAATGAGCTCATATTGTGTGCACACACGGGGTTCCACGGAAAGGAAATTGCCTGATTCAGGACACTTCCGATGCCTCCTGAAGCTAGCAACAAGGAAAGGCTGGGCCTGTGTTCCCACAACCTGGAGAAAGTGCCTTCCTCAACCCAGGGCTGGCTACAGTGAAACGGGTCGGATTTTAGCAAAACTCCCTACATTCTTAGACTTCCAGAAACTTCGATTACAAGATGTGTCCTTGGGAACCCGCAAGGCGATTCCTTGTGCTCTTCCTTGTGCTTTACGGTATTTGGATCTAGGAAAAAGTGGGGAGCAAGCACTGGGCTCAAAGGTTCTGGTCTCTTTATGGGTAAGGCTCACTCATTCTTCAAGCTCCATCAGCCAGCTGAGGCACGGCCTGTGCGTGCGCCTGGCAAGAGCCACGTCTCTTCAGGGCCCTTTCTCGGCTTCCTGGGCTGGGCCAGGCCAACTGGGAGGAGGCTCCCTGATGGGCTCAGAGCCATGTTCCATGCAGGCCCCTCAGCCAGACCAACAGTGGCGTCCACAGCTTTGCTACCTGCCATCCTCTATCCAAAATACAATCCTGACCATGAGCTTTTGATTCTCTAGGGTACAGCCTGGTGCTGCCTGGTGCCCCATGGGGAACTCAGAAACAGGCATGACATTGCCAGTCCCCAGGGATCTTAGGGACTAGAAGAGGAGCATTCATTTCAGTAAACATCGTAAGAAATAGGAATTTCGCTGCCCCCCGCCCTCGAGAGCCCCTGGTGTGTGTGGGGGCACCTATGAGTTGTTAAAAAGCCTGGAATGGGCAGGACTTGTGGGTTTTTTTGGGTTTGTGTTTTTTTTCCTCTCTCTCTTTTGTGTTGCCTGATTGACAGTTTGAGTACAGTTAAGCTTGGATCTGTGGGGATGCTATGTAAGTGGCACGTATCATGGAGGCCTTTCCACTGACGTCATCCTCTGGAAGTGGTGCCGGCGGAAGGCAAAATGCAGGACCAAGGAGGGCTCCATGCGGTAGTGGGGCCCAGCAGTGTGCTCCCCGTGACGGAACCTCCCTCGTGCTCTCGCTCTCCCTCTGCCTCTGCATGCACCCCGAGAGCTAGGGCATGTCTCAGGCATCCTCTGTCCGTCCTTCCCCGGGTGATTGTCTGCAGCCGGCATGCGCAGCGGATGGAGGAGACCAAGTTGATCACAAGACTGTGCTCCCCGAACACATCAAGTTCCACTGCGGTTTAGGTAGATGGATTTTCGGTTTGCTCAGGGGGATGAAAAATTAGGGTCCTTAAATCATGTTCTAGCCAGACACAACAGCCACAAGGTCAACTCCAAGGACGTGAGGAATAGAGAGAGGGGCTCTCCAGGGCCGTGGAGACGCACCAAAGGGCAGCCAGCAAAGAAAGGCGAGAAGGGTGTTACAGTCTCCTTCTAATTAGCATGTTCCTTCTAATTAGGGGCTTCTGAGGCTTATCAAGCCTCATCTATAAACTAAAACTAATAGGCAGTTAGGTGGGGGTTTTTTGTTTTGTTTTCTTTTTGGGGGTTTTTTTGTTGTTGTGTTGTTTTTTGTTTTTGCTTTTTTCCTCCCAACCCTTCAAGGGAAAAACACACGAATTAAGATTTAATTTGCCAGCAAACAGCATAACGTGAATGCACAGAAACAAAACTATTTTATTCAGCATGGATAAGGCTGGAGATTTAGGGAGATTTCTGTCCTCCAGCATAGATCTTGTTTTGTTATCATTCATCAGAAGCTGCAAGATAAAAAAAAAAAGGTAGAGGAAAAACTTGTCCGAAGATTCCTCCTTGTTCTCCTCACATCTCTGGCTCCTAAAGCATCAAAAAGGCAGAAGCGGGAACCACACCCTTGTCTTGGCCACGGTGTGGACAGTATTTTGCCCTCCCTGCTGGCTAAAAATGACGAAATAAAAACACAATTCATCTCACATGACATTGGATAATGGTGGTTTCAAAATTCCTCATAGTTTAAAGACTGATTTACAGGATTAGGTCATAGAAATGCCTGTAAAATTCCAATGTGATTATTTAGTTATGTGTAGTTTGTTGCAAATATTACCACACGCCCCGAGAAAAACCCCACTTGTGAAGATCTTTGAAATGAATTTGTTTGCTTGCACGACTTTTTTTTAGCTGTCTTGAATAAACACGGGCTGTAATTTTGAAAGCAACAAATTAAGGGATGGGGGGTCGGGGGGAGCAGGGGAAGGAGGCCAGTGCCCAATAACACTGCTGAATAGATCAGGATCAGGAAAGCTAAGAAAAATCTGGAAACTAATAGAGACAAGTCAACTTACATTCAGAATGGTCCCACAAACTATTGATGTTCACCAAGAACCATGAAACTTTGGCTTTTTCATGTATTAACGGACCTTTTGTGTCATTGTTTTACAATGTAGACCAGCTGATAATGCGCCTTGTTCCTCATTGACTTTGCAATCTCATTCTTTGCCACAAATATAATGGCCTGTTTGTTTTGCTGCTGGTGCACACTGGCCAAAGAATCAGACATTTGTTTCATAGTGCTTGTTTTGAAGAAATCAGTTCTGGGTACATCTTTACACTGCCCATAAAAATAGAGGCTTATCTGGGTGAAAGATACCCCAGGTCTGCACTGGGGTAGGTGACCATGGTTCCACTACTATAGAAAATGAAAATGAAATATAATAAAACTCCATTTCAATCCAATTACTAAAGAGCCTGAATTGTAGACTGTTCATGAGGATGTACACTTTTATTAATTATAACAACATACAGCAATTTGAACTGGCCAAGAGTATTTCTCATAATGGCTCTTAAGAAGTTCTTACTAATGAAGAGATAGGAATGATTTATAAGTAGTGTTACAGGTATTTATATCTAAATGATGGTAATGAAATGCCTAAGAAGTTTGGTCTCGTAAGTAGGGTAAATAATCCCATTAGAATGATGTTAAGACTGTTAATTTATTCAGCAGGCACACCCCCCTCTGCCCCCTTCTTTCATATGCAATTCAAAGGTAACCTTTAGCCCAGTCTGGGGGTGGTTTCAACTCACAAGGGAACTCTGATCAGTTGGTGGTGGCTGCCTGCCTGGAAACTTGTTTTGAGAAATCTTCCAGCGCCAAGTCTAGATTCATAGGGGAGAAAGTACCAGGATTGGTTAGTCATGCCTGCTGTGGACGGGCAAGGTGGGAACAGGGAAACTGAGTGACATCCGTTTGCTACCCTTGGCTGGGGTGGTTCAAAAGTGATGCACGGTTGGTGTTGTCACAAAATCATCTCCAGAGTAGACTGCAAACTGGTAGTAAGTTCAGTGATGGTGGTACCATTTTCTAGGTAGCTCCAAAATCCAGCAGTTAAAGGTTCTTTCTACCTGAATGGTAGCCATTGAGCCCCCTTAATTCACTTAAACCCTAAGTGAGAAAAGTACGTTGAATTTCCTAAATGTAGCTATGTGAATGCATTTTTATTTTTTCTAAGTTTGAAGAACAGAATTATTTTTGTGACCCTTCTTTCCTACTGAATGTGATACTTGGGGTATGACGAGTGCAGGGTGCTGTTACACTGAACGAGCCCTTTGAAATGGTACTTTGATATTTTGTTTTAATTTCATGTGTAGTCATTACATTTTTTGGAAAGGAAGTAAACAAGTGCTTGTTTCTCTTCACTAAAATCTGAAACTCAGGGCCAGGTCCACAGAGCACCACAGTTTTGTTTTATTTCTATAATAAACAGGACAGAGGAAGGCAACTAACTCTTTTTAAAGCACCTGCTTTAAAATGTTCTAGGCACCTTGACAATTGCTTTCAAAATGTTAAAAGAATTTTTTTTCTAACTTAACGCTCCCAACTTCCCCGAGAGATAGGGAATATTGTCCCATTTTATAGATAAGAAGAATGAGGTTTAAGAAGGTTAGACTGCTAGGTCAATATGGAGCTTAAATTGGAACCAGCTTCTAAAGCAGGCTGAATTTTCCGTGTGGGGTACAGAATTTAAACATAAGCCACTTCTGCCAACTTTTAAACAGGACTTTTGCAGGGACATTTTATGTATTGACTAATAATTCTAGAACTTTAGCATTTTAAGAGTCCTCAGTAAATTTTGGCTACCACTGTTTCTCCCTCTCCCTCTCCCTCTCCCTTCCCCTCCCCCTTTCTCTCTCTCTCTCTCCTCTCTCACTCTCTCTCCTTCTCTCTTTCTCTCTCATGTGCACATATATGTATATAGGTGTGTGTGTCTATGTAGAGTGACTGCCTATTGAACTTCAAATGTTTATTGCAAACCACTTTGCCTTTTTATTTTTAAAAAAACGTGAATGCCTGCTTTTTATGGTAGAAAATTATCTAAACCTAGAAAGGGTAAATTTTTATAGGAGGATAAAGACTGTAAAGTATACAATAAAATCAGCAGTGTGTGTAAGAAACCAGAATATCATCCTGACATTTTATACAGTATGTAAATTGCAGTTCTAATCCAGAGGAAGTCTGCTTTTAGTTAAGCGCTGTGAATAAACTCCTGTTTCTAAAATTCTCCCTCTCTCTTTTGGTGGGAGGGGGGCAGTATGTTGGCGGTAGAGAGAAACTTCTTTTTTTTCTTCTTTCTTTTTTCTCTGAGAAGGCTTTTTATTAATTTCTTTTGCTGAATTTTTGACCCTGTAAAGAAAAAGAGAGCTATTGTACCAAACCACACAACAGGACAGGCTCCCCCAGAAGGGATTTTTCCTTCCTGCTGAAGGACACAGGATATCAGCTTTATGAGCTGGTTACAGTCAGCTTTATCGCAAAGCCAGTAGATTTTCTTAATATACTTATTGCTGTTCTGTAAATAGCACGGGGACAATCATGAATCTGAATCACTTGCAAGGTGAAATGAGGCTGATATTGGTAATCTTGGGGAGAAAATATTGAAATTAGTAATTGGAACTCTTTCTTACTGAGCAGGCTGATGATAGTCTCCACGCCAATCCGCTGAGTACCCATTGTCTACCTCTGAAATTTATTGAGATACTGCATCCTGGAAGCACTTTATTCAGAATACTGTATAAAATTCTCCATAAATACAGGTGATAATATTAATGATCATAATTGTATTAAAATTGTTAATTAAGACATGAAGAGAGCCCCAAGATTGTCCACCATGTTTCTTTAAAAAGATACTCATTAAAAACTGCAGCATGCTTTGTTTTTTTCGGTATGTTCAAGAATATGTACAGGGATAGGCATCTGAATCCTGGCTATATGTGAATCCCATAAAAGCCATCAGAGAACAGGCTGAGATTTTTTTTTTTCTTTAAAATGGTACGCTACCCTTATTTTTAAAATTCTGAGTTGTCTTTTGATTCCCTGTGAAAGAGGGACAGGAGAAGGGATATTTCCTAAGATCTAGGACAGCTTTTAATTCTAGAAGAACATTACTGTAGTCCTTCTCAGAGCTCTTAGGGAAGGCATCATTTCTCTCCTGTTTCTCTTGCTTGTTGGCTGAACTTAATGATACGACCCGGGACACTGCTGTGTGGATTCAAACGTAAAGTGTCGTGGTCATTGAAGCAGTGGTACTCTTCATATGAAAACTGTTTAGAACTCTAGATGTTTTTAGTTCATTCATTAGTCAGACAGCTAAAAGAAAGAAAAGAAGCGTGGTTGGAAGATTAACAAGGTCACCTGCTCTACATTTTAATCACATTTTGATTGGGTGGTTATTATTTGTATCTTAAACAGTTTATAAGAAGTTAATATTTGAATCTGCAGACCAATTACTCTACCTGTGATTTTTACCCCAAATCATTGCTGTACGCAAATCTTGAAAACATTTAGTCTGCGTCAGAGCCGACAGGGCAAATCCTTCATTATACTTTTTAAACCTAAAATAATGTGTCATCAGACAATCTCATTCTAGTTCAATATTTTTGTGTTGCACTAGAAACAATGTTTCTTGGCAAATATTTCTTCCCATATTTATTAGTAGTCCTGGATTTAACATGTAATTATTTACTCACTGCATAACAATTTACTTTTCGTAATATTTCATAGACGTGTTTGAGGCTCTTGTACATGGTTGAATAGCTTAGTTGATTAAAGCAAGAGACAATGATTACGGGTCGCTGATACCATGGACTCGTGCTTCATCCCAAGCCTTAGCCAACCCTTCTAAAAATATGTGCTCTGAGTCCCCAAAAGGATCAAGCCACGGCATAATATTTTTAACCATGTAAAATACAAAAAGAAACTCTATGTTCACTATCACTGTTAAGAATAATAAAATCCAGATAATGTTTTTTTTTCTTAGAATCCCCCCTTTTATTCTGAAATCCTATAAAATGAAAGGAGGTGAAGAGAAGGTGGAGCTGTATCCTAAATGTAATGTTAAAACTGTCTCATCTGGTGCCTTAGTGGTTAATTTTACATTAATTATGTTTTATTATTAGAAGTAATAATAAGGAGTTATAATGTAATATTTTTATGCCAAGTTCTATGAAAAGTGTTATGCAAATTTTACTATATTAGGAAGCTACAATTTGCAAGCCATTGTCACTCTGTTCATTCTTTTATTTAATCTCTTTTCTTAAAAGTTGGCCAGCCCCCTACCAAAGCCTACTCACTGTGAGTTTGAATTATTCAAACTAATATCAAGTTGTTTAAATATTAAACTGTATTTTACTTGTGACTTATTTTTCAGTCACACTTATTATTATAATTTCTGCTGAGCAACTTGGACAACAGACTATGATATGCAATGTGCTTATTGTATCAACTAAGTGGGCAAAGTTCACATCAACAAAAATGTGTCCAAATTTAACAAAATAATGTGATTTCCCTAGTTCACTACTTTCCTTGCATTTTAGGTTGTTCAGTCTGGAAAGTATATTCACATTTTATAAATGATCGTCCCTAGATCTTCGTGACATTTGACCTATTGTTCAGTTTTAAATGAGGAAATGACATGGTTGCAAGCATAAAAGCCCAGGGGGCATTTTTTAGAATTTTCTGAATTTTTTTGTTTTATTTTATTTTCTGATGATAAAGTATTTCCTTCCTGAAGAAAAGATACAAAATATTTTCTATCACATGGTAAGCATTTGGGTCTGACATTCTACATTGTTAGAATTTAAGAGATGCTTACTATCTAATGATATGAACATACAAGAATTTATTTTAGCATTTCCTGTCACTTAACATTGACATTGATACTAATTTCTTATTTTCATAAATTATGCTGTGATTAATATACTGATACATAAGTATTTAATCCCATACCTGAGTTTTTTTTCCTGTAGGATATATCCTTCAAAGTGGGATTCCTAGGAACTGTATATTTTTTGATGCTTTGAATATTGGAGAATTCTTTTCATTTTCATGTAGGAAATATATGACAGAGTATGTTATTTGGAGTAATAATTTCCCTCAACATTCTATGGATATTTCTCTATTGGCTTTTAATGTTTTATACTGCAAAAGAGAAGCCAATAAATTTGGTGTTATTTTTTTTAAGATTTTATCTGTTTATGTGTGTGTGTGTGTGTGTGTGTGTGTGTGTGTGAGCGAGAGGGGGGTGTGGGCAGAGGTAGAGAATTTCAAGCTGAGTGTGGAGCCCAACACTGGGTTTGATCAGGACCCTGAGATCATGACTTTAAGCCGAAATCAAGAGTCAGTTGCTCAACCGACTGAGCCACCCAGGCGCCCTCTATAGACATTTTTCTATTGGCTTTTAATGTTTTGTACTGCAAGAAAGAAGCCAATCAATTTGTTTGTAGTTAACTCTTTTTTGGGCAGAGGGCCTAAATCATTTTAGAAACTTGCCCTTGTCTTAGTGATTACTAGAATGTTCTAGGTTCTCAGAGCTTTTCATTGGCTTTGCCTAGGACATGGAAGTCTCTTCTTTCTTGGCTCCCTTTGCACTTACTTCCCCCAATTTTCTGGTCTATATCTTTTAATTCTGCTATTTCATCTGTTCTTTTATTTTTATCTCTCCCGGGACATGAGTCATTCTTTGTTTAGATTTTTGTTTTCTGACCTCTGTGTCTGTGAGCAGCTATTGGATCATTTCAACCTCTTTTTCCTTTTCCTCTCTGTTATATAAATATAGCTCAAGTGTATTCTGCGCCTCAGTGACTCCATTTTGTGCACTGTGAGTGCACATTATCACATAAAATTAAGGTTTTAATTCTGCTACTGAAATGGTGATTTCCTCACTTTCCTTTCTTTTTTTTTTTTATTCTTATGTTAATCCCCATACATTACATCATTAATTTTAGATGAAGTGTTCCATGATTCATTGTTTTCCTCACTTTCCTTTCTGATGCCATCCAGGCACCTGGTTCTTTCAGTCCCTTTTCAGTTCAGTCTGTGGTCTCTTCTTACCATCTTCACTTTCCTGTTTCAAAGCTTATGAAGAAAGGATGGGCGTTCCTGAATTTTATCGGAAATGCGAAGCAAGATGCTATCTTAAAATTTCTTCGTTTTCTTTTATGATAAGCCTTGAGCTCTCCATCTTGACCTTCATTTTTTTTTTTTAATTTGCAGAATCCACTGGTGTCATATTGGATCTTTATTGCATATCTAAGTTTTTGGTTTTTGTTGTTTTTTGTTGGTTTTTTTATTGGAAAGAGGCCTGTCCAGGCTTGGTTCTTTTTATTCAAGACAGGGCACAGAAATCTTTTTTTTTTTTTTAAAGATTTTATTTATTTATTTGAGAGAGAGAATGAGATAGAGAGAGAGCAGGAGAGGGGGGAGGGTCAGAGGGAGAAGCAGACTCCCTGCCGAGCAGGGAGCCCGATGCGGGACTCGATCCCGGGACTCCAGGATCATGACCTGAGCCGAAGGCAGTCGCTTAACCGACTGAGCCACCCAGGCGCC
>NW_027715772.1:0-326 GCF_054177405.1 Leptonychotes weddellii | reverse complement strand
GTATAAATAATACTACTTCTCTTACATTTAGGTCATTTAGTCATACTTCTTATATCCTTCAACATTGCTATCATTTACGAACCCACCACCAAAACTATCTACATCTGTTCATCAGTGACTTTGTAAGCACCTCGGTTCACACTGTTCATGTCTGTTCTCAGACTGTATCAGTAGTAGAGCAGTTAATTATCCATCCACACGCTAGGTTCAAGTTATGTGACTCCAAAAAAATTCACCTCCACTCCACCATAGTAGCTAATGCTCATAGACACACTCTGGGTCTTGTCATCACTAACAACTATTTTATATTTGAAAAGTGAAAAACT
>NW_027715771.1:0-326 GCF_054177405.1 Leptonychotes weddellii | reverse complement strand
GGGTGGGAGATTAAATAGAAAGTGTGGTGTGAGGAACGTGGGTAGAGACAGGGTTTTCTGAAAGCTGGACTGTGAACGGAAGGCCCATGAACTGTAGCACTTCATCTGACAGTAACCAGATGGGGAGACATGGAATGATGAAAGGGTCTTTTTATTTTGGTTTGGTTTGGTTCTAGGGTGTATGTGTGTGCACGCGTGCGTGTGTGTGCATGGTTAAGATGAAAAGAATTTGAATACATTTATTGCTGGGAGAAGGAAGCCCTAGAAAGCACAGAGGATGAAGATACAGAGAGAGAAGTAATTAATAGAACTTGATCCTCAAGGAG
>NW_027715770.1:0-326 GCF_054177405.1 Leptonychotes weddellii | reverse complement strand
TTTTTAAAGATTTTATTTATTTATTTGAGAGAGAGAGAATGAGAGAGAGCAAGCACATGAGAGGGGGGAGGGTCAGAGGGAGAAGCAGACTCCCTGCCGAGCAGGGAGCCCGATGCGGGACTCGATCCCGGGACTCCAGGATCATGACCTGAGCCGAAGGCAGTCGCTTAACCAACTGAGCCACCCAGGCGCCCCAAAACTATTTTTTAAAGTGAGTAAATTGCCTTTGTGGCACATTAAAATCACAGTATTACTTCAAAGAATCATTTATATTAGATTTTTCAATTCAAGAAATGTTTAATAGAACTCCAACTATATAGAAAGCT
>NW_027715769.1:0-326 GCF_054177405.1 Leptonychotes weddellii | reverse complement strand
TTTTTAAAGTGTTGTAAAATTTTACACTCCTGTCTTTACACCAATAAGGCTTACTTATTGCTTCACATCTTCTATGACAACCGACAGTATCTTAACTTCAATTATTTTGTGACTCTGATGTCTATGTAATGACATATTGTTATGATTTTAATTCAATTTGCTTGATTACTGGTCATGCTAAGAATAATCCTAGGAAGTGCTTGCATACACAATTTCTACCCACCTCCTCCTTTAAAAAATATATTTCTTAGTGATTTGTATGTGTTCCTAAATATTGTGGATTATAAATCTTTTTTCTAGCTATTGCTATTTTCTCCTAGTTTGAG
>NW_027715768.1:0-326 GCF_054177405.1 Leptonychotes weddellii | reverse complement strand
TAAATAAAATCAGTAACAATGAAAAATGGTTGTTTGCTTTGTGATAAATTAGTAACAATCTATTTAATCTTCAGTGAAGCAACTCATTTGGACAAACAATTCTTTTACAGTTGTTATATGAAAAAAAACCTGATTACTACATTGGAGTGTTGGAGTAGGTAGAGTATGAAGAAACTTTTTTTAAACTAATTTAGGGTGCTGTTTAATATTGACAGTCCAGGTATATATATACAATGGAATATTATGCAGCCATCAAAAGGAATGAGATCTTGCCATTTGCAGCGACGTGGTTGGAACTGGAGGGTATTGTGTTGAGTGAAATAAGT
>NW_027715767.1:0-326 GCF_054177405.1 Leptonychotes weddellii | reverse complement strand
TGGGTGGCTCATTTGGTTAAGTGTTGGACTCTTGGTTTTGCTCAGGTTGTGATCTCAGGATGATGGGATCCAGCCCCCAGTCAGGCTCCATGCTCAGCTCAGAGTCTGTTTTCCCTCTCTCTTCCCCTCCGCTTCTCCCCCCAACACCCTCACATGCACTCTCTCTCTCAAATAGATAGATGATAGATAGATAGATAGATAGATAGATAGATAGATAGATAGATAGATAGATAAAATCTTAAAAAAATTAATGTGGCATAATTGTATTGGGATTATAAAATTAGTGAATATGCAAACTGAATCATTATTTATCCTAATAGAAGAAC
>NW_027715766.1:0-326 GCF_054177405.1 Leptonychotes weddellii | reverse complement strand
GGATCGAGTCCCGCATCGGGCTCCCTGCACGGCGGGGAGTCTGCTTCTCCCTCTGCCCCTCCCCCCTCTCACGTACTCGCTCTCTCTCATTCTCTCTCTCTCAAATAAATAAATAAAAAATCTTTAAAAAAAAAAAAAAGAATCTGTATAAATCAAATTTTTAAAAATATCCCACCATTTCCCAACCTATGACAGACTGTATTTCAAATGTTTGTTGATGGTCAGCCAATTTTTGGACCTACAAATATGATTCTCATAGAAATAATCTTAAAATGGCTATTTGCTTTTCAGGCCAACTCTCAGAAATTTGTCTAATTCACATTAAG
>NW_027715765.1:0-326 GCF_054177405.1 Leptonychotes weddellii | reverse complement strand
GGGGTGACCACTGACAATGGGTGCCTCCATAGATTTTGCACCTGGGGCACCTCACCTGCCTCACCCTAGTCCTAACCCTGTTCTACAGGATTCCCACAGATCTGAGTGGGGGGGGTGGTGGTAGTGCTTCAAAGGAAGGTGCTGGAAAACCACCTCAGACCCTCTGAGGGCAGCTTCTCTCTGCAGCCGGGAGCCACGGAGGAGACTGCACCCAGAAGAGGAGGCACAGGGAAGGTGGACTATGGTCCAGGGAATGGGGTGCCAGGAGAGGCTCTGTGCCAGGGAACCTCAACTTTACCTAGAACAGTAGGGAGCAAGGGGTAAGG
>NW_027715764.1:0-326 GCF_054177405.1 Leptonychotes weddellii | reverse complement strand
GGGGGGGAGAGAACACTTACAACAGCCCTGCTCATCCGAGCCATTCTCGCAGTCCACCTGGCCGTCACATCTCCAGAGCTGAGAGATACAGCGGTTCACACGGCCCCCACAGCTGAAGTCCCCCGACTTACAGGTGACAGACACTGTGGGAGAAACAGGACTGAGCCTTCCCTCAGAGGGAAGCCCAATCTGACGTCCCAAGCCCCAGCTTCGCAGAGCAAAAACACAGTTTTCAGAAAGAGGGGGCCAAGCCCAGCTTTCTGGGACAAAAAAAAAAAAAATCAGACATGAAGTGATGGAAAGGTTTGGAAGGAGAGAGAGATGAT
>NW_027715763.1:0-326 GCF_054177405.1 Leptonychotes weddellii | reverse complement strand
TTGGGACTTCGACTCACCAAGCCAGGCCAAACTGAATCTCTTATATGGCACCATTCCCTGGGGTGATCAGCCTGGTAGCAGGTTGATTACACTGGACCTGCTTTCATCATGGAAGGTGCAGCATTTGTTCTTTTTTTTTTTTTTTTTTTAAAGATTTTATTTATTTATTTGAGACAGAGAGAATGAGAGACAGAGAGCATGAGAGGGAGGAGGGTCAGAGGGAGAAGCAGACTCCCCGCCGAGCAGGGAGCCCGATGCGGGACTCGATCCCGGGACTCCAGGATCATGACCTGAGCTGAAGGCAGTCGCTTAACCAACTGAGCCAC
>NW_027715762.1:0-5615 GCF_054177405.1 Leptonychotes weddellii | reverse complement strand
TCGCTTAACCAACTGAGCCACCCAGGCGCCCGCCTCCTTTGCTTTTCTAGGAGGGCCTGGGTTTCGTGCTCCCCTGGGTTGCTGCAGCTTCTTGTTCTCCACAATTCTTCTCCGAGCTGTTTTCACCAGTAAGTAGTTTGTTAAATCATTGGGGTTTTCTTTTTTTAATTTTTTTTAAAGATTTTATTTATTTATTTGAGACAGAGAGAATGAGAGAGAGAGCACATGAGAGGGGGGAGGGTCAGAGGGAGAAGCAGGCTCCTTGCTGAGCAGGGAGCTCGATGCGGGACTCGATCCCGGGACTCCAGGATCATGACCTGAGCCGAAGGCAGTCGCCTAACCAACTGAGCCACCCAGGCGCCCTACTACCTCATTTTTTTAAAAGATTTTATTTATTTATTTATTTGTGAGAGAGAGAGAGAGAGAGCTCGAGCAGGGGGAGGGGCAGAGGGAGAGGGAGACAGAAAATCTCAAGCAGACTCCCCACTGGGCACAGAGCCTGAAGCTGCTGGATCCCACAACCCTGAGACCATGACTCGAGCCAACATCAAGTGTCAGACGCCTCAACTGACTGAGCCACCCAGGCACCCCTATACTACCTCATTTAATCCCCATAACCACCCTATGCACTATTGTTAGTCCCGTTCTACAAGTGTGCAGAGAAACAGAGAGGTTAAGTAACTTCTCCAAAGTCACACAGGCAGCCTGGTTTCAAGGTCTAGGCTTCTAACCATTTCTCCTCTTTTTCAGAGAACAAATGCTACAAATGAACAAAAACAAGATAGCTAATAAACACATGAATAAATAAATAATAAAAATAAGGTGATGAGCAGAGCTCGAAACGGGTCACAGAATATAGCTACGCAGCCATAAAAAGAATGTGGAAGAGGCAGGACCCAGTGATCCCACTCCTAGGTATTTACTCCAGAGAAATGAAAACATATATTCCCACAAGGACCTGTACATGAATGTTCATAAAGCTTGTTTTTTTTGGTTTTTGGGGTTTTTTTTTTTAATAGCACCTTTTTTCATAATCACCAGAAACTTGAAACAACCCAAAATGTCCATCAACTAGTGAACAGATAAATAGATTGCAGGATATCCATTCCATGGAACACTACACGGCGTAAAATGGAAGGAATTATTGATACGTGGGACATCATGGATGAATTGCAAATGTATTAAGCTGAGTGAAAGAAGCCAGTCTCCTGTGGTTCCATTCCTAGCATTCTGGGAAAGGTAAATCTAATCTATAGTGACAGAGGGTAGATTAGTTGTTGCCTGAAGCTGGGGACAGAGGGGAGGATGCACAGTAAAGGAGACAGGAGGGAAACCCTGGGGTGATGGAAATATTCCATGTCTTGATTGTGGTGGTCGTTTCATGGCAATATACATGGGTCAAAACTCATAAAATTATACACTTTAAAAGGTCCAGGTAATTGTATTAAATGGAGTTATATTTAAAAGTTTTAAAAAAGATTTTTATTTATTTGACAGAGAGCGCGGGGGGAGGGACGGAGGGAAAGGGAGAAGCAGACTCCCCGCTGAGTGGGGAGCCCTACGCAGGATTCGATCCTAGGACCCCAAGATCATGACCTGAGCTGAAGGCAGACGCTTAACCGACTGAGCCACCCAGGCGCCCCTATTTAAAAGTTTTTTAAATGCAGTAGAATAAATATGGACTTTAGTTAATAATACTGTGTCAATATTGGTTCATTAGTTGTAAGAAATGTACCAGGTTTAGGTTAAGATTTTAGTAATAGGGGAAACTGGGTGTGGAGTTTATGAGAACTCTGTACTGTCTTTTTTTTTTTAAGATTTTATTTATTTGAGAGACAGAGAGCACAGAGGGAGAGTGAGAGGGAGAAGCAGACTCCCCACTGAGCAGGGAGCCAGACATGGGGCTCCATCCCAGGACCCAGAGATCATGACCTGAGCAGAAGGCAGACGTTTAACTGACTGAGCCACCCAGGTGCCCTGAGAACTCTGTACTGTCTTTGCAATTTTTCTGTAAATCCCAAACTGTCAAACTGAAGTTTACTTTTAAAAATGGAAAAAAAAAAAGAGAGAGAGAGAGAACAGAGATGATATTATGCCAATGTTAATTTGTACAGGAAAGAAAAAACAAGTTACAAACCTACACATATCATATGATGGTATTTTCACTAAAAAAAATCAGGGGTTATGAGGGAAAATAGGAAAATGTTGAAAGTTGGACGCTGTTAAGAATGAGACAGCCAGGAAATTTCTGGTTCTACTTTTCTACTTTATCCTTTATTGCATGGTTTGAATTTCTTCTTTTTCTTTTTTTTAAGATTTTATTTATTTATTTATTTAGAACACACGAGCCGGGGGGAGGGGCAGAGGGAGAGGGAAAGAGAGAATCTTAAGCAGGCTCCATGCTGGGGCTCGATCTCATGACCCTGAGATCATGACCTGAGCTGAAACTAAGAGTCGTACATTTATCCCGCCTGAGCCACCCAGACGCCCCTGAATTTCTTTTTTTTTTAAGAATTTATTTTTGGGGCGTCTGGGTGGCTCAGTCAGTTGGGCGGCTGCCTTTGGCTAGGATCGTGGTCCCAGGGTCCTGGGATCGAGCCCCACATGGGCTCCCTGCTCGGCGGGGAGCCTGCTTCTCCCTTTCCCTCTGCCTCCTGGCTTGTGCTCTCACTCTCTCTCTGTCAAATAAATAAATAAAGTCTTAAAAAAAATAAAAAGAATTTATTTTTAAGTAATCTCTACACCCAACGTGGGGCTCAAACCCACAACCTTGAGATCAAGAGTTGCATGCTCCACTGACTGAGCCAGCCAGGCACCCCTGATTTTTACTTTTTTAGCAATGAGTGTGTTACTTTCTCCCCTGAAGTAAAATAATGATATTATTATTTTTTAAATTTGCTGAAAAGCAGCAGCAAAGATCTGGAGGGAGGATAGGGTAGAGGGCTGAAAGGAGGTGCCTCTGCCCAGGGAGTAGGGATGCCAAGTAACAGAGGCCCCCTGAAGAACTCAAAGAACGTCCTGTCTCCTCAGGCATGTGTGCGGGATGCGGAGAGGAACTTTTTGTCCTTTATATGTCCTCATCTCCTCCGCATCCTCTCTTGCTCATTCCTATGGTTACAATAAAAAATTTAGTCAATAAAAATACAGGATGCCCAGCTAGTGTTGAATTCCAGATAAACCTCAAGTCATTTTTTAGTATAAGTGTGCCCCCACGCAATATTTGGGACATATTTAGACTAAACATTTATGTACTGTCTCTGAAATTCAAATGTAATTGGGCATCCTGTATTTTATCTGATAATCCTACTCACTCCACACCAGTTACCCTGGCCTCATGGCTGTCTCTCAAACACACAGCCTCAGTCCTGCCTCAGGGCCTTTGCACCCACTGGTTTCTCTACCTGGATCACTCTTCTAGGTCTTTGCTTTGACCAGCTCCCTGTCCTTTGGCTTAAATGTCACTTCCTCACAGAGGCCTTTGCTCGGCTCCCTACTGACAGCACGCTTTGCCATCCCATGCTTTAATTCCCGTTGTATTTTCTCCGCAGTGCTGATCACCATCCGGAATTCTCAGGTGATAGTATTTTCATATTCAGTTTCTTCTCTACCTCCTCCAGTAGAATGTCAGCCTCACAAGAGCCAAAATGTCATCTCGGCCACCACATTATCTACAACAGTTGGATCGTGGCTGGGTGCATTGTTCTTTCCTGGTTCTTAGCTGTAACCAACAAGAACCATTTCTGGCTGAATTGAACAATGAAGGACTTTGGCAAATGAATATTTGTTAATGAATGAATCCTGAGACCCACAGCTTCCCCCTTCTGGTCTCTCCATAGACCCCAAACCACCTCACAGGCTGTCCCTGGGGCCCTGCTACTCCTCCGAGGGGCAGTTACCCCAGCCTGCTAGGCAGGCATCTGCGTACCCTCCAAAAGCCTTGCTCGGCTTTGCCTCCCAGAAGCTGTAGGGCCTTCTGTCCTGCAGCCTGTCACTTCCTGAGCATGTCACACATCACAGGTGTTGCAATCAGGCAGACGTGCCTGTCTCCTGTGCACCCAGCAGTGGGAGCCCCAAGAGCTGGGCCTTTATCTGATTCACCTAAATTACCGTCACTCCTACTATGTATGACCTGCTTCTTCAGCACTGTGCTGTTTTAAGCATTTTTTATCTGAATTTCTCCTGCCTCCCCTGATCCATTCAACCAGTGTTTATTGACCAACTACTATGTTTCGGGTACTGGAACCACAGGGGTAAACAGAACTGGCAGAAACCCCAGAAACCCCTGCCACCCCCCGAGCTCACTTTCTGATGGAGGAGATAAAGAATATATCATGAAAGATGTATTTTCATAGTAGGCCACAACGTGGAAGTGATCTGGAAGAGAATAAAGCAGGGAGAGGGGAGGGGAGGTAGGGGGTGGGATGCTGTTTTAAACAGGGTGGTCAGGGGAGGGCTCCCTGCAAAGGCTTGAAGGAGGGGAGGGAGAGAGCCATGCGGGTACCTGGGGAGGGGGGCAGTGTCCCAAGCAGAAGGAACAGCCAGTCATCTGATATAGTCGAGGTCAGTGTGGCCGGAGCAGAGTGGGCAGAGACAAGTAGTGGGAGATGAGGACAGGGAGGGGACAGGGGCAGATCGTGTGGGGTGGGCCACAGGGAAGATGCTGGCTTTCACCCCAAGGGAGATGAAGCTCTGGGAGAGCTCAGGCGGAGGAGAGACACGATCTGACACAGGTGTCCACCAGTCCCTTCAGCTGCATATGGAGAGCAGACTGGGGGCGGGGGGGAGAGGGGAGACCAGGCAAGGGACAGGTGGGCAGGACCAGGGTGGGGGCCTTGGAGATGGGAGAAGGGGACAGGCTCTAGATCGACTTTACAGACGAAGTCAACAGAATTTGCTAGCTGATTAAATGTGGGACGTGAGAAAAAGAAGAGTCAAGGACAACATCAAGGCTTTCAGCCTCATTTAATCCCAAGGCAATGCCATCAAGTATGATCATCCTTTGGTGACAGATGATGAAACTGACATTCAGAGCGGGCTGGGGATGCCACATCCCACAGAAAGTGGCAGAGCTGAGATGCAAACCCCGTTTCTGTCTAGCCCCAGTGCCAGGCCTTTGCTCTCTGTGGACCGCCCCCCCCGCCCTGCCCCGATCCAGACCTGTTCACAGCCTCCCCTGGCCTGGAACGGAACATGCCAGGCCCACGTGGGCACCAGCTCAGGCTTTGGCTGCAGGGAGCATTGCATGACTCCGCGGCTGGCGACTTCACGGGCTGGGTGCATCCCTTTGTGGCACGCCCTCATTGTGTGTCACCTGAGTTGGGTAACCACGTTGCTCTGCTCGCCCATGAACTCCTACAGGGCCCCGCTGGGGCTGATTCATCGCTGTCCCTGGTGTGTCCCTGGCATTGTCCGGCCAGAGCGTGGCATGCGGTGGCCTTCAGAAGGCAACAAGTATTTATGAAACACCGATCTTATGCTGGGCTGTGCGGGGGCGAGCCCTGGGCCCCTCGCTCCTGGGGCTGACAGTCCAGTGGGAGAGACAAAGCCACCCCCAGACAGTGCTGGCCCAGGGTGGGCCAGGCTGGGACCCACAATGAACAAGATGGCCCTCGTCT
>NW_027715761.1:0-326 GCF_054177405.1 Leptonychotes weddellii | reverse complement strand
TGTGTACATATTTGGAGATATATATGTATATATTTAAGAGGACTCAGGATGATGTAAATGCTTTTTTACATTTACATGTAAATGTAAATTTACATGTACAGTCACAAAATCCCTTCCATTCTGCTTTCTTTTTTTTTTTTTTAAAGATTTATTTATTTATTTGAGAGAGCGAGAATGAGAGAGAGAGAGAGTACATGAGAGGGGGGAGGGTTAGAGGGAGAAGCAGGCTCCTCGCCGAGCAGGGAGCCCGATGCGGGACTCGATCCAGGGACTCCAGGATCATGACCTGAGCCGAAGGCAGTCGCTCAACCAACTGAGCCACCCAG
>NW_027715760.1:0-326 GCF_054177405.1 Leptonychotes weddellii | reverse complement strand
GACTAAAAGTAGTAAACAGGGGCAGAGACAACAGTTGGGAGAACTGCATACAGAAGGTTACAATATAACAATACCACAATAATGCAATCAAGGAACCAAAATTAGTCATTCAATGTATTGCTTTAAAATAGCACTTAGTCTAGATCATATATGTTTGGAAGAAATGTGAACTTCGTGTCTTTTATTCTAGGGAAAAAAAGTATGCATAGGAAAGGAGACTGGGCATAAAGAAAGCATGAGTCAGAAAGAAAACGAGATTTTAAATTTATTTAAATTATTAGTAAATTATTAGTAAAATTAGTAAAATTGGTTACTGTCCCATTCTG
>NW_027715759.1:0-326 GCF_054177405.1 Leptonychotes weddellii | reverse complement strand
TTACATCACAACCCAGTACATAGACCTGTGCATGTAGGTAAAACTGAAATGAAAGTCACAAAGCAATGTTACCACGCTAGAGGGGACGCACTCCATCACCCGCTCGCCTCAACCTTCGCATCTGACGTCATGACTCACTAGTGGGTCACCGCCGGCAACCGGACACAGTCTGCCCTCCTGTGTGTCAGTCATTTCAGAGGGCCTCCGGGCCTTAGGAACTCCTGCTTTGCTCAGGGCTCCAAGCAGCTGAGCACCTGCGGTAGGGCAGACGCCATGCTCGGGGCTGGGTGGAGGCGGGGAGCAAGGCGGCTCCCGAGATGAGGATA
>NW_027715758.1:0-326 GCF_054177405.1 Leptonychotes weddellii | reverse complement strand
GAGAGAGTGAGGTGCTGATTGTTATGGCAAGGTCTCTGGGTAGGCAGAAGTGAATGGAACCTAGAGAACAGATTTAGGGACTGGCCTTGAATCAGGGGAATGATGTCTTGTTCATTGTCTTGGAGCAAAGGTCCAAACTCAGGCTCTGGCTGTGTATGGCCCTGAGGGGACTGAACACGGTGTGCATTGATGATAGTAACAAGGGAGTCATGTTGGGAAATGTCCGGCACCTTAGACCTCTGTCTGACTCTTAGATAAGGTGCTGCCATGATTCCTTCTTAGGCAGCAGCACAAAGACTGTATGGTAGTGATTCCTAATCACCCCT
>NW_027715757.1:0-326 GCF_054177405.1 Leptonychotes weddellii | reverse complement strand
GGGACCGCGTGCCTCGAGCACATTAGTTAAGGCGGTCACAGCTCCTGCCCGATTTTACACCACGACTGGCAAAAGACTTATCTGTGGAATATGCTAAGTGCCCTAGCAAAGAACTTCCAAATCTCAGTGTCTGATGCGACAAGTGTCTTACCTGCGGCTCAGAGGTGGGTAGGTTGGCAGGAGGCGGGCGGGGGGGGGGGTCCTCAGGCTCTGCCGGTCCCTGGGTCTCCCGGCCCTTCACTGGATCCATTGGCCTCTGGTGACCAATGAGCTAGGAGGACTGTCACAGAAGACTTCAGGAGCTGTGCAGAGAGGCCTGCCGGCCG
>NW_027715756.1:0-326 GCF_054177405.1 Leptonychotes weddellii | reverse complement strand
TATTCTTATGTTAATCCCCATACATTACATCATTAGTTCTAGATGAAGTGTTCCATGATTCATTGTTTGTGCATAACACCCAGTGCTCCATGCAGAATGTGCCCTCCTCAATACCCACCACCAGGCCAACCCATCCTCCCACCCCCCTCCCCTCTAGAACCCTCAGTTTGTTTTTCAGAGTCCATCGTCTCTCATGGTTTGTTGTAAAGAGTTTTATAAACACTTTGAATCAGTTAACTTTGAATCAGTTAACCCTTTACTTTGTATTCTTAACGAAATTTAGGGATGTTCTGACTAGTACATAACTCAGTGTGCTCCGTAAATTC
>NW_027715755.1:0-326 GCF_054177405.1 Leptonychotes weddellii | reverse complement strand
GGAAGAAAAGAGAGGCATGGCTATGGTTAGAGATAAGTCAGTGTTTTATTGCAAAGGGATGTGTAGGTCCATTAAGGATTTTGGTTGTTTTCTTAAGAGCAATGAGAAGTTACTAAGAGTTTTTAAGCAATGGGGCAGGTGGGGGACATGATTAAATTTACATTTAAAAAGGCTCATTGGGATACCACCTCACACCAGTTAGAATGGCTAAAATTAACAAGTCAGGAAACGACAGATGTTGGCGGGGATGCGGAGAAAGGGGAACCCTCCTACACTGTTGGTGGGAATGCAAGCTGATGCAGCCACTCTGGAAAACAGTATGGAGG
>NW_027715754.1:0-326 GCF_054177405.1 Leptonychotes weddellii | reverse complement strand
CTTCATCTAGAACTAATGATGTAATGTATGGGGATTAACATAATAAAAAAAAAAAAGATGGGATAGAAAGAAAAAAAAAATGATAAATCCTTCAAGAAGACATAGAAATCCTAAGTACGTATTCACTGAACAACAGAGCTGCAAAATATGTGAAGGAAAAAGTAATAAATATTATAGGAGAAATAGACAAATCTGTGTTATAGTTGGAGACTGACTTCAATCTCTCTCAACAATTTATAGAACTAGACAGAAAGTCAGCAAACATAGAAGAACTCATTGACACCAACAAACAACAGAATCTAATAGACATGTATAAATACTCTACT
>NW_027715753.1:0-326 GCF_054177405.1 Leptonychotes weddellii | reverse complement strand
TGGCCCCCAGCCTAGCTCCACCATCTATGACTAGTGGGGTGGCCCCCAGCCTATCCCAGGCATCTATGACCAGTGGGGTAGCCCCCAGCCTAGCCCAGCCATCTGTGACCAGTGGGGTGACCCCCAGCCTAGCCCAGCCATCTATGATCGGTGGGGTGACCCCCAGCCTATCTCAGGCATCTGTGACTGGTGACGTGGCCCCCAGCCGAGCCCAGCCATCTGTGATCAGTGGGGTGGCCCCCAGCCTATCTCAGGCATCTGTGACCGGTGGGGTGGCCCCCAGCCTAGCTCAGGCATCTATGACCAGTGGGGTGGCCCCCAGCCTA
>NW_027715752.1:0-326 GCF_054177405.1 Leptonychotes weddellii | reverse complement strand
TTTTTTAAAGATTTTATTTATTTATTTGAGACAGAGAGAATGAGAGAGACAGAGAGCACATGAGAGGGGGGAGGGTCAGAGGGAGAAGCAGACTCCCTGCCGAGCAGGGAGCCCGATGCGGGACTCGATCCCGGGACTCCAGGATCATGACCTGAGCCGAAGGCAGTCGCTTAACCAACTGAGCCACCCAGGCGCCCCATATTCTCTCCCATTTTTAAAAGACTATATCTACTTTGTTAGGTAATATAGATATTTGTATACTATAATTTCTCCCTTTTATTTTAAAACACATATATCCATACATTTATTAGCATTAAACATATATA
>NW_027715751.1:0-5616 GCF_054177405.1 Leptonychotes weddellii | reverse complement strand
ATATTCTTTCCTGCTTTGTCGAAGATTAGTTGACCCTAGAGTTGAGGGTCCATTTCTGGGCTCTCTATTCTGTTCCATTGATCTATGTGTCTGTTTTGTGCCAGCACCATACTGTCTTGATGACTACAGCTTTGTAATAGAGCTTGAAGTCTGGAATGTTAACAAGACCAATATTTAAGGTATTGGTAAAGGGATAATAAATGAAGAAGACAAAAAATTGAATGAATAAATAGGAGAGAATGTGGTAAAATGTCTTAAGAGTTAAGCATTATCTTCTACAAGCTCAGCTGTGATTTATTTTCAACACAATGCAATGTAGTTTTAAATCCTAGAATCCTATTATTGATTGCTTAAAAAAATCTAAGTTATAAAAACATATGTAATTGGAAAACACTGTGAAACAAAATATTACTTTTTTTTGGTAATCTTTTATAGTCTTATGATAAAAATTTTAGTTTAAATGTTGAAAGTATTTTAAGATAATGACAACTTATTTACAATATAGATAAATTACAAAGGTTTTACTTAAATTTACTTTAAATATCCCAAATATCAGTAAAATAAAGGGAGACAAATACCTTATGGTCTCATTTATATATGAAATCTAAAAAAAAAAAAAAAGACAACAGCAACAAAACAAACAAACAAAAAACCTCATAGCTACAGAGAATAGAGAGGTGGTTCCCAGAGGTGAGAAACTGGCAGGGGGTGGGGCATGTAAAAAATGAGTAAAACTGGTCAAAAGGTAAAAACTTCCAGTTATAAGATAAACAAAATCTGGGGATGTAATGTACAGCATGATGATTCTGGTTAACAATACTGTATTATATATTTGAAGGTTGCTAAGAGAGTAGATCTTAAAAGTTCTCATCATAAGAAAAGAATTCTTAAGTATGTTAGGTGGTGGTTTAACTAAACTTATTGTGGTAATCATTTTGCAATATATACATATATCAAATCACTATGCTGTATACCTTGGACTAAAACAATGTTTTAAATCAATTATGTGTTTCTCAATAAAACTGGGGGAAAAGGAAGTAAATGAGTTGATCTCTGTCATTGTAAATGTAGTTCCCATCCTTGTCAATGTATAAATGTAATTTTATGCTTTTTAAGTTAATTGTTTGCATATAATATTCTTTCTACATTGATTTCATCCATCTATTTATTTATTTATTTATTTTAAGATTTTATTTATTTATTTGAGAGAGAGAGAAAGCACAAGCATAAGCAGGGTCAGAGGGAGAAGCAGACTCCTTGCTAAGCAGAGAGCCTGAAGCAGGCTTGATCCCAGGACTCTGAGATCATGACCTGAGCTGAAGGCAGACACTTAACAGACTGAGCCACCCAGGTTCCCCACATATTTATTATTTTTAACATCAGTGAAAATATGTATATCCCAAACACTGCATTAAATACAGATTGAGCTCTGGGTTACCTCTACTTAGAAAATTATCATAACATTTTGTGAAAATAATAATATTCAAGAGAGGACAACTTTATAAAAACAAAGATCTAAGAAGTAACTCTAATTAAGTCAAGAGATGTCAAAGTCCTTAAGTTCACCACATGTAGAATCATACCCAACAATGTGAATCCACTCTTAATTTTTACACAACTGTATATTATTTCCAAATTTGTAATAAGGTAATTTTAAGCAATAATCAAGGGTTTTTTTTAGTATTTCATTGTATCAAATTCCTAATATATTTCAGTTTATAAATTTAGATTGTTCCTTAGTTATTTTTTTCTCTCTCATCTTGCATTGATAAACTAGCAGATTTGATCATATTTGATGACTATCAGAGAGCATTCCATATATAGATCTTCTACACACACACACACACTGAGTCTTAATATCCATTCTTAGGGTGTCACATTATAATACACAACAATATAGACACATTCAGAATAGTGAAGAAAAAAATATAAAATGTGGCATTTTTTAATTGAAATACTGAAAGCAAGCACATTGCATGCTTTTAAAATATTTTATGTACTTTCTGCTCATTTAAAATTCTGCTGTATCATTTGTAGCATTACATCCACCTAACCACTAGAATGTGTTCTAATGTTCTAAAATGTGAGCAAAAGCAAGGGTCAATAATAATTTAAGTTTATTTATGAATAAGTTTTAAATATGCAGTGTTACCTTTAACCAGTTTTTAAGTTAACTATAAAATAAAATGGGATCATTTATAATAATTCATACCTATACTAATTTTGTATGATTTTCTACAAAATCTTGGGAATTATTGGATTGATTCTTGATTGCAGCTCTCACAGGTCTTTATCATTGAGAACCTGAGAGGAAGGTGGATATACTGGGTTAGTGGAAAATGCCCTTTTGGATGTGGTTTTCACGTTGAGAATGTGCAGCTTCAGGAACAATAATTTTGGGGTTGACTGGATTCAAAAATGGGACAAGCAGCAGCTGGAGGGCAGAGTGACGAGGCTGTGTGCTTTCTCCTGAGTTCTCTAATGGGGAAAATGTCTGGGTGAGCCAAGCAGAGAGACTAGAGTTGGGTATCTACTTCAGCCCCATTCCCTTCCTTTGAAGGAGCCGTCATTGGCAGCATGACACTGCAATCACTGGGCTCAATGCAGCACCTATGTCGTATGTTCTATAATGTGTCAACGTGTGGCTCTACAGTGTGTGCGAAGCACAAGGGAACATGCAAGGACATGAAAAACACACTTTACTCTTGGCTGACGTTTCACTGTAGTTCTCTTTCTCCCAGAAGTGAAGTAGAGATGGCCTCAGCATTTATTTTGTCCAGATAGAAGAGTAGATAAAAGAAAATCCCAAAACATAATTTACCTTAAATAAAAATCAGTCTGCATAAATGGAAAGCCTAATACCAGAAAACTTATAGAGGAAAATATAAGAATAAATATGTGTAAACTTTGGTTAAAAGAGATTTCTTAGATATGACACATAAAAGGAAAAAATAAATCGGGGCGCCTGGGTGGCTCAGTTGGTTAAGCAACTGCCTTCGGCTCAGGTCATGATCCTGGAGTCCCAGGATCGAGTCCCACATCGGGCTCCCGGCTCAGCAGGGAGCCTGCTTCTCCCTCTGACCCTCTCCTCTCTCATGCTGTTTCTCTCTCGCTCGCTCTCTAATAAATAAATAAAATCTTTAAGAAAAAATAAATCAAACTTCATCTCCCTCTCTCTCTCTCTCTATATATATATATACATATTTATAAATATATTTAAAAGATACTGCTTTAAAATTAAAAGACAAGCCACAAACTGAGAGAAAATATTGGCAAAATATATCTAGTAAAGATCTTACATGCAAAAAATATAAATAATACTGAAATCTCAATAATGGTCAAACAACTTACCTGAAAAATGGGTAGAAGATTTGTACACTTCCACAAAGATTTATAATTTAAATTAATATATGAAAAGAAGATTAACATCAGTCATTATTAGGAAAATGCTGAATTAAATCACAGTGAGATACCTCTTATATACTTATTAGAGTGGCAATAAACAGATAAATAGCATTACCAATAAGTGCTGGTGAGGATGGAAGCAATTGGATCTCTCCTAGATGGCTAAGGGAAATTCAAAATGATGCAGACTCTTTGTTTTTGTTGTAGTTGGTTTTTTTATTTCTTTTAATTTAAATTCAATTAACTAACATATAATGTATTACTGGCTTCAGAGGTAGAGGTCAGTGATTCATCAGTTTTATATAATACCCAGTGCTCATTACAACACGTGCCTTCCTTAATGTAGACTCTTTGAAAAACAGTTTTATAAAATGAAACATTAACTTACCATATGACCCAGAAATCTCATGTGAAGGTATTTATCCTAGAGAAATTTATAACATATGCTCACATAAAATATATATGTGGATATTTATAGCAATTTTACTTATAATTACAAAACTGGTGACAACCCAAATGTCCTTCAGCTGGTGAACTGATAAACAAAAGATTGTCTATCTATATAGTGAATAAGATACACATTGGTGTTGGGTCTAAAAAATTCCAGAATAAAGGTCTGTTCTGTGCCTGCCATACAAAGCTTAAAAGCGATCCTTAAAAGAATCGAGTTGATGCCAGGTTATTTAATTTCATGCCAGAACAAAATAGAACACTGAAGAGAAATACCACAAAATATAGCAACCAATAACTTAAAATTCACAATGTTCAGCTCCAATTAAAATTGACCAAGCATGCCAAGAAGTGTAAAAATATGCTCCATAATTTGGAGAAATCATAATCTTGAAAATATACCCAGAAATTACAATGATGATGGGTTTAGTATACATGGATTGTAAAAGTAACTATTAAAATATTATTAATATGCACAGTAGTATGAAGGCAAATATGAATATCAATTACAAGAGAGGATATGAATAAAACATCCAAATAGGATATCTAGAGATGAAATACACAATAAATGAAATAAAAACATGCTGAATAAGATTAAAAGCACAATGAACAGAGCAGGAAAAAAAGAAAATAAACAAACATGGACCTGAAGATATATGATAGAAACTATCCAAAATAAAGCACATAGAAGAAAACAGAAACTGAAAAAAAAAGTCTGTGTGAAGTGTGAGGGATAATGTCAAGGGCAATAACATATGAGTAATTGATGTCTTCAAAGGATACTAAAAGTGTAGGAGATCAGAAAATTATATGAAGAAATGATAATAATAGCTAAAAATTTTCTGAATTTTATTAATATTTTAAACCCACACATGCAGAAATACAATAAACATCAAACAAGAGAAACAAAGAAAACCAAGCTAAAGTATACCATAACTAAATTGCTAAAAGTCAGCACTGAAAAGCAAATCTTAAAAGCAACCACACACACACACACACACACACACACACACACACACACAAATTGTTTGGAGGAGCAAAGATCATCATGTCAGCTTCCTTCTCCTCAGACACTATGAAGGCCACAATACAGTAGAATATTTTGAGTGTTAAAAGAAAAAAAAAAATCTCTGGCAGAAACGTTTTTCAAAAATTAAGCCAAAAAAAAAAAAAATGCTTTCAGGTGCCTGGGTGGCTCAGTTGGTTAAGCGTCTGCCTTCAGCTCAGGTCATGGTCTCAGGATCCTGGGATCGAGTCCAGCATTGGGCTCTCTGCTCATCAGGGAGTCTGATTCTCCCTCTCATTCACCCTTTGTACTCTCTCTCTCTCTCAAATAAATAAATAAAATCTTTAAAAAAAAAGTTTTTTCCTCAAGGATTTTGGTGGTTTCCTGTCTCACTTTTAGGTCTTTCATCCATTTTGAGTCTATTTTTGTGTGTGGTGTAAGGAAATGGTCCAGTTTTATTCTTCTGCATGTGGCTGTCCAATTTTCCCAACACCATTTGTTGAAGAGACTGTCTTTTTTCCATCGGACATTCTTTCCTGCTTTGTCAAAGATTAGTTTACCGTAGAGCTGAGGGTCCATTTCTGGGCTCTCTATTCTGTTCCATTGATCTATGGGTCTTTTTTGGGCCAGTACCATACTGTCTTGATGATGACAGCTTTGTAATAGAGCTTGAAGTCTGGAATTGTGATGCCACCAGCTTTGCTTTTCTTTTTCAACATTCCTGTGGCTATTCGGGGTCTTTTCTGATTCCATAC
>NW_027715750.1:0-326 GCF_054177405.1 Leptonychotes weddellii | reverse complement strand
ATGAATCATGGAACACTTCATCTAAAACTAATGATGCAATGTATGGGGATAATATAAGACTAAAAAAATTTAAAAAAAAAGAAGAAGCCCAGCTATGATAGGTGGGGTGAACCTAGCGGAAAAAGCATTTTGTATTCTCTGACTCCCCATAAAAACCAAATCAGAGATATCGAGTAGAGGAGGTAGAGGAGTCTGGTGTGACAGGTATGAAGAGATGTGCTCTCTTGCTTTCTACACTTATATAAAAATAAGTATGCTGGGGACAGTAGAACAGCCTAGAGCCCAGGGCCCCAGAGGTACAGAAGCAGCATTTCCGAATCATAGAT
>NW_027715749.1:0-326 GCF_054177405.1 Leptonychotes weddellii | reverse complement strand
TTTAAGACTACCTACTATATGCCCACACAAAGCAAGGGGTACAGTGTTCAACAAGCTGACTTTGTCACTGTCCTCATGATACGGTGCCACAGGAATGCCTGTGTGTCCAATGGGAGAGCCACTAACGTGTGACATCTGGCTGGTGTGACCGAGGAACATTTTATTTAATTTTTATTAATTTAAATTTAAAAACAGATACTTGGTTTGCTTTTAGGGGTGCTTGAAATAATGGGAATGTGAAGCTACTTTTCTTTTTTTTTAAGATTTTTATTTATTTATTTATTTGACAGAGAGAGAGAGTGAGAGCAGGAACACAAGCAGGGGGA
>NW_027715748.1:0-326 GCF_054177405.1 Leptonychotes weddellii | reverse complement strand
TCTCAATAGATGCAGAAAAAGCATTTGACAAAGTGCAGCATCTTCTCTTGATCAAAACTCTTCAGAGTACAGGGATAGAGGGTACATACCTCAATATCATAAAAGCCATCTATGAAAAACCCACAGGGAATATCATTCTCAATGGGGAAAAACTGAGAGCTTTCCCCCTAAGGTCAGGAACACGGCAGGGATGTCCACTATCATCACTGCTATTCAACACAGTATTAGAAGTCCTAGCCACAGCAATCAGGTAAAACAAAAAGAAATAAAGGGCATCTGAATTGGCAAAGAAGTCAAACACTCACTCTTTGCAGATGATATGATAC
>NW_027715747.1:0-326 GCF_054177405.1 Leptonychotes weddellii | reverse complement strand
TAGAATCAGACACGGGCAAGAAAGGAGCTTGTAGCATCAGAATGGCCTGGAAGCCCAGTGGTGTTTAATAAGCTGTTCCATCAGAAACTTGGGAAATCTGATGTATTAACATAATTTTGAATGACTTGTATTTGAAAAATAGGATTCATAGGAACTCCAAGATACTGTATAAATTTCCCTCAAGTGCTGGAAGAAACATATTAGGGTAGCAGATATTGTGAAAGCCCAGGAATGAATTCCCCTACTTTGTCTTTCTTCACAAATGAAGACCATTTGTTCTGGAAACTATGATTAGCAAACATATAACTGCATGGTTCAATGTTTCT
>NW_027715746.1:0-326 GCF_054177405.1 Leptonychotes weddellii | reverse complement strand
TTACTGTCGCAATTCACTGAGCGCATGCTTGCAAAGTGCTTAGCTTTCAAAAAAAAAAGGGGGGCGCCTGGGTGGCTCAGTTGGTTAAGCGACTGCCTTCGGCTCAGGTCATGATCCTGGAGTCCCTGGATCGAGTCCCGCATCGGGCTCCCTGCTCGGCAGGGAGTCTGCATCTCCCTCTGACCCTCCTCCCTCTCATGCTCTCTGTCTCTCATTCTCTCTGTCTCAAAATAAATAAATAAAAATCTTTAAAAAAATAAAAAAAATAAAAAGGTTATCCGCATTAGGGAAACTGAAAGGCTGGGCTGGGCTGGAGAGGTGCCTGC
>NW_027715745.1:0-326 GCF_054177405.1 Leptonychotes weddellii | reverse complement strand
GGGAGGACCACGCTCTGCGGCCTCCCTCCCTTGCTGACCTGGGGGGCCCACGTGCGTGGGGTCAGGAGAGCCCTGTGCACCTGAACTGACCCCGGGTCCCAGCTTTCCCCCTGTGGGTTTGTGAACTCGATGAACCACCCAGTAGCTCAGCACAGGAAACTGCCCACCCCGCTGTTCCAGGCAAGCACTAGAAGGTGAGGCACTGTTAGGAAAGTGATGCTTTTCATCAGAAATTAGTGATATTTCCTGCAGTGTGGAACTGAGTAAAGAAAGCTCCTTCATCTGAGGTCAGTTTTGGGAGGATGGAAGAGGTAACCTAAAGATTT
>NW_027715744.1:0-326 GCF_054177405.1 Leptonychotes weddellii | reverse complement strand
ACAGGCGCATCCTTCTGGCCAGTAGGCAGAGATGGTCCTGGGGATGCTGTACAGATGCTCAGCACGTTCACTGAGCAATCCGAAACCACTGCTGATCTCTTCGCCATGCCTGTCAGGTTCTATAACTCTTCTCCACTGACTCATCTCTCCATACACATGTGTTGCAATTTTCTTTAAAGACTAGCTTGTCAGCAGCGTTTAAAACTGGTTATTTGTCCTTTGTTGCAAAACTTCACCCATATTCCTGGAAACACCCCCCCACCGCCACCACCACCCACACCAAATTCAACTCTAGTCCTTGACGTGATTTCTTTTTTTTTCTTTTT
>NW_027715743.1:0-326 GCF_054177405.1 Leptonychotes weddellii | reverse complement strand
GGGCCCAGGGCCGTTGTTCAACATGAGAAGTGAATAAACTCAATCCAATAACAAACAATGGGATTCTAAACATCTGAATATAATCCACAAGCTATTTTTATGCTTGCTAAGCACGGACTGGTTATTTCTTTTTTTTTTTTTTAAAGATTTTATTTATTTATTTGACAGAGAGAGACACAGCGAGAGAGGGAACACAAGCAGGGGGAGTGGGAGAGGGAGAAGCAGGCTTCCCGCTGAGCAGGGAGCCCGATGCGGGGCTCGATCCCAGGACCCTGGGATCATGACCTGAGCCGAAGGCAGACGCTTAACGACTGAGCCACCCAGGC
>NW_027715742.1:0-5617 GCF_054177405.1 Leptonychotes weddellii | reverse complement strand
GAAAATAGAGCTACCATACGATCCAGCAATTGCACTACTGGGTATTTACCCCAAAGATATAAAGGTAGTGATCCAAAGGGGCACATGCACCCTAATGTTTATAGCAGCAATGTCCACAATAGCCAAACTATGGAAAGAGCCTAGATGTCCATCAACAGATGAATGGATAAAAAAGATGTGGTGTATATATATATACAATGGAATATTATGCAGCCATCGAAAAAATGAAATCTTGGCATTTGCAACAACGTGGATGGAACTAGAAGGTATTATGCTAAGCGAAATAAGTCAATCAGAGAAAGACAATTATCATATGACCTCACTGATACATGGAATTTGAGAAATAAGACAGAGGATCATAGGGCAATGGAGGGAAAAATGAAACAAGACAAAACCAGAGAGGGAAACAAACCATAAGAGACTCTTATTCTCAGGAAACAAACTGAGGGTTGCTGGAGTGGAGGGGGGGTGGGAGGGATGGGGTGGCTGGTGATGGACACTGGGGAGGGTATGTGCTATGGTGAGCGCTGTGAATTGTATAAGACTGATGAATCACAGATCTGTACTCCTGAAACAAATAATACATTATATGTTAATAAAAAAAAAAAAAAGTAGCAGTACTGATATAACCTTGATACTAAAAACCAGTTGTTTCTGATTCCAAAACATGTGTTCTTTTCCACAAATCTAAAGAAACAGTTTTTAAAAATTTCATCAGGCTACAAGCCACTCCAAACCAAAATGTTGTCATTGTAAATTTTTTTTAATTAATTTTAAAAAGAGCTCCCTTTCACCTTTGTCATCCTAAAGGAATTCAAGGCAATTCTTATAACCACTAGAGGACACTCATCACAAGCCTTTCAAACTATAAATGACATCCTTTGGGGTTCTCATCCCATTCAGGTCTATGATCGCCTTCATTCTTACTCTCCAGTTAAACTTTAACACAGGATTTATATTTTATAGGTTCCCCTAACATAGGTTTTATATGACCATAAACATTGAAATACTGGAAGATGAACATTTTCATCTTATTAACAAAATAGTCATTCAAAATATTATAACCAAGTAAATATATGAATAACAACAACAGATGACCCATAAAGGTCATTTCAAAGATAAAGGGCAATCAAGTTATTCTGGCAAAAACATAATAGAAAAATGTAATTTATCAACGTTTTAAATCATGTACTATTTAAGAGTATTTTGAAGTCCTATGGTCCAGGGATCAAATCCTAGCTCTCCATGTACTAGCTGTGTAACCATGGACAATTTACTTAATCTGTGACACAAGTAATAATATCTCCCTCACAAGACACTGATAAAGATTAAATGAGATAAAATACTAAAGGCATGTAAATATACTTATCATATAGTAAATGCACAATCAATGGTCATGTTATATTCTCATAGTCGGTATAGAAACATGAACGTCAGTTCATACATTTGTTATATATGCAGGTAGCTTGGCAATCATCCTATCCAAAGTAAAGTCTTAGGACCAAGTTGACTTAAAACAGAATGACTAATGACTAGGATATTTGAAGCATCAAAAGTATTTTGGCTAAGTTACATGAAGCTTCTTGATCTGTGTTTCCAAAAGGCCAAATGTAGATTTTTTCTCTTCCAATGTCTTTTTAAGTTCAACAATTTTTGTTTCAAGGGCTTGTTTTTCTTCTGAATTAATTTCTCCTTTTAACCGAGACATTCGGCGTTCCACTTGTTGAATGTAAAAATCCTGTTACATTTTTAAAAACAGATAGTAAGGAGAAACAAACAGTTAAAACCATTTCCATAAATGTAAAAACACAATAAACACTTTCTTAAAGTTTAGTCTTAAGTGTCATCATTTACTAAAGTCATTTTAATTCTTCAGTAATTTATAGTACAAAATCCTTTTTAACTCTAAGTAGAAAAACAGCAAACTATTCTTCAACAATCAAGGTACATGATAGTGACATAAAAGTAAGTAATCTTCTGAAAATATAAGAAATCAGCTAGGAGGGTATTTACCATACTACTAGGATGGAACCTCAGTAAATCCACTGGATTTACATGGACATGGATTTTTGAGGGCACATTTTCTAAGGGATACAAAAGTCACAAATTGTTAGCCATGAATGGCTCAAATATGATGAACTTCCAATGAATTATTTTTAAAATAATACTTTAACATCTGTAATTTTGAGAAACTACGACATTAGATGAGGAAATTAAGATGTAGAGAGGGATGATACTAAAGAATTAACATGAGACAGAATATATAAATGGAACAAATAAGGAAAAATGTCTAAAGTGCTTTTAAACTATTAGTCAGGGGTTGGGGTAAGGAAGCCTGTGTTTGCATGACTAAGACTCAACATACGGTTTTTCCAGGTTTCAGATAGCCCACTCCTTGGTTTGTTTTACTCCAGGCCCAATTGCCCCAGGTTCCTTTAAAGCATGATTGTCCCTCACTGGAGTTGTCTATCCTCTGACCTGTTTATTTCAGATCAAGAAAAAAAAACAGGTTTTAAGGCTCCCTTACCCCACTGCTGACCAAACATGATATCCTATTTCAGTATCTGTCTATCCCTCCAAGAGTGCTTTAAAAATCTTTGTTTTTTCAGGACGCTGTGGTATCTGGACTGTCACAACTATAACAAATCAATATGGAAGACATTCATAAGATTAACATCTACCTGACTGTACATAATTTCTTGCTGCTTCAAGGTTTCAAAATCCAGTTTATGTAACTGATGGTTGAGGTGCTTTAGAGAGGAACGAGTTCCTTCAATTTCTGATACAACAGCTTTTTCTTTCATTGTCTCAGTCTGTAATTCCTGAACTTTCTTAAATAGCACATCTTTCACTATGTTCAATTGAACTTCCACTTCCTGAGGATAAGAATAATAGTGATCAATGAAATTATAATACCTTGAAATGTTTTATTATATAAACATTATAATCTAGGGGGTCATAAATTAACCCCCCAACATTTCAGCCCTTGAGAATGTAAGAATGCCCTTCCCACAATTTCAACAAATCTCCAACATCTTATAATCTACTCTATTCCAGTAACTTGATCTGTCATCTTAATTCTACACCGTGTCATTCTACACCTTAGAACTTGGCTATTCCACTGGTTTCCTTAGATATAGCAGAGACGCACAACTTTTAAGTTCACAGAATTTGCTGAAGTCTTGAGGGTGTTATAGGAAAGAAATCACATAGCTCAATCTCCCACCTTCTTCTGGGCACTATCCAGTGGTGAGCAGGTAAATGTTTAACCACCAGCTTTCCAATGGATGGGAGGTTAGGGGGAAGAAGCTGATTTTCATTTTATAAATATTCCCATCATGGCCAATTTCAAGCTACTAACATGATTCTGCTAAATGCAGATTTGGAAAGAGATACGCAGTAGCAGACCATTACATAGCATTTCCACTATACAGATATAATAAATGTAAGTAATCTTAAGTAACCTTAAGAGCATAAATAGATAATAGTAAAATCTAATTTAGAAGTGATGAGTGCTTATTACTTTGTTTTAAATATTATGTATTTAATTGTAAGTCTACATAATTTAATTTTTAATAGTAGCCATGTTTAGCAGCTGACTTGCAAAATTCCAGAAAATTTAACTATCAACTCTTATGAGCTGGTAAGGGCTGGCCCCAACACACTACTGGCACCTTCATTCACACCTTTTCTCTAGTCGGCCCCCCTACATGTGCAGCCTTCTAGGAAACAGAAACCAGTCCCCCATTCCTACTGCTCATTTCTCAAGAGGCAGATCTGTCTTGACCTTAAGGCTCCATGACAAGTGTTCTAGGCTTCAAATAGATCTCCCATACCAAGCAAGATCTGTTGAAAGTTATCATTTTAATTGTTGAAATAATTTCCCTCGTGCTCTTATGCCCAGATAAGCATATTTCCTTTTGGCAACCAATGAACCTCAATATGAAAACAAAATATATGATTAGCACATTTAAATTTTGACATATTGAGAAATATAATCTTTAAAATGCCTTTTTTATATAATAGACAATTTTCATTAGTTTTAAGATCTTCTCAAAGATTGCCTGGCAGTTTTAAAGTCAGTGCTTGGTGGTGAATAACATAATACATCTCCAAAACATACAGGATTAGGATTTTTCCAAACAAAGAAAAACTAACAGCTACAAAAACCAAGATTATGAATAAACCGCTGAGACAGCACAAGTAGCACACATGCTGCCAATCCCATTTTTTCTAATTAAGCTAATTTCTTAAAAAATGTCACCAGTTTTTAATGTCATCATCAAAAGGTCTATTTCATATGGATTTCAGTCTTTGCAGATTTCTTTTTTTTTTTTAAAAGATTTATTTATTCATTTGAGAGAGCGAGAATGAGAGAGAGCACATGAGAGGGGGGAGGGTCAGAGGGAGAAGCAGGCTCCCCGCCGAGCAGGGAGCCCGATGCGGGACTCGATCCGGGGACTCCAGGATCATGACGTGAGCCGAAGGCAGTCGCTTAAACAACTGAGCCACCCAGGCGCCTCTTTGCAGATTTCTAATAAGTTCTAATATTGTCCTATCTCAGTGCTACAGAAAATCAAGCTCTTAGGAGGAAAAAAACCATTTTTTTTTAAATAATGTGATTTAGACTCCTATGCCACTCAAGTCAAGACTGCCGCATGACTTCATTATTCAGAGATTTTGAACATTCAACAGCACACTGAAAAAGCTTGATTTTATCCAAATATAAGTGAAACCACACTTGATATTTAGCAAATGAGGGATTTTGCCATGATCTTCAGCTGCCCCTCAGAAAGAGTAGAAGCCAGAAGTAGTGCCAATAGTGTCAGGTCACAGAAGTCACTTGGAAGTTTTCAAAGAGGAAATGGTGAACCAGCCTTTCCCAGTTTCTCAAAAATTGGCCTAAATGCTACCAAGATGCCAAAGACATCCCAGTAGAGTTAGTAAAGTAGAACACTTAAGAGTCCATTTACTTATAAATGGTGCCAGACTGTCAGAGATAATAAATGATAAAGAAATACAGGGAAGGAATGTAGACCATTGGGGGGCACTGGATCACAAACAAAAAAAACAAATGATAACCAACTGTAAGGGTAGAAATCAATTTTAAAACATGGGCATTTTTCAAGGTATGTCTGCAATATAAGAGCATATATATGAATGACAAGCAGAGACACACCAGGCATTGGGAAGGCACGACATCTCAAGTGGAGGGCTACCTTTGAAAAAAGACAGCCAAGGCAAATGCCAAAAGTGAAGCAAAGGGCAAATGCCAAAAGTGAAGCAAATGCCAAAAGTAGAAGCTTTAAGAGAGAAGGCCAGAAACATCTTCGGAAGCCACATACAAAAAGGGGGTCCAACAACTCAAAATTCTGATTACAAATGTGGTCACACCAGAAAGCAGAGCCTCTTAAAAGACCTCCTACTCCCTAATTACAAGAGTCTAATTCACTATTGCTAGATTCTCTGTGACTGTTTTTTTTTTTTGTAGTTTTTAATTTTATTATGTTAGTCACCATACAATACATCATTAGTTTTTGATGTAGTGATCCACGATCCATTGTTTTCATATAACACCCAGTGCTCCATGCAGTACATGCCCTCCTTAATACCCATC
>NW_027715741.1:0-326 GCF_054177405.1 Leptonychotes weddellii | reverse complement strand
CTTGGAATCACGAATCAGCACAGGAAGATTGCTTTCGTTCTTTTTACCAGATGTGGAACATTCTAGAACAAGTACTTGTCATAATTTCCCACCTGCCTAATGGTGACTTTCAGGCTTTTCTCCCCTAAAGGAACATATATCTGTGAAATGAAGTCCTAGAAATGGGCTTGCTGGCGCAATGTATGCATTCTTCCTTAAAAACGAATTTTTGGGGGGTGGGAGATGATGTGATATTGTCCTCCAAAGAGATTGTGGCACTTTACGTACCTGCCTGTTTCCCCACACTCTTGCCGACACCAAGTCATAACACATTTTTTAAATATTTG
>NW_027715740.1:0-326 GCF_054177405.1 Leptonychotes weddellii | reverse complement strand
GGGGCTGCTTCCATATCTTGGCTATTGTAAATAATACTGCAGTAAACATAAGGGTGCATATATCTTTTTGAAATAGTGTTTTCATTTTCTCTGGGTAAATACCCAGTAGTGGAATTGCTGAATTTGTATATTTCTGTTTTTAACTTTTTTTTTTTTTTAAAGATTTTATTTATTTATTTGAGACAGAGAGAATGAGAGAGAACACATGAGAGGGGATAGGGTCAGAGGGCAAAGCAGACTCCCTGCCGAGCAGGGAGCCCGATGCGGGACTCGATCCAGGGACTCCAGGATCATGACCTGAGCCGAAGGCAGTCGCTTAACCAACT
>NW_027715739.1:0-326 GCF_054177405.1 Leptonychotes weddellii | reverse complement strand
TGGCAGGAGTTTTCTAAAGTAATTTCAGATCACCTCTCACAGCAGAACTGCACAAACCTTGCTAACACCACACACCCCACCATCATGTTCTGTTGACTTGCCCCCCACCCCCATATGCTCTTACCCGGAGCCTATCCAAAGCAATGCCACAAACCTGACTGTGTAACCAGTCCTGACAGGGGCCACTCCACTCCAAAGTGACTCCTGGCCCACAGAGAGGAGAAGAAAACCACACACACCAGTCCAACTGCAACCCCAACAGTGGACTATAGGCCCCACCCACCAACAAAAGCTTCTGAATATACACTGCTAGATGCATAAAATGC
>NW_027715738.1:0-326 GCF_054177405.1 Leptonychotes weddellii | reverse complement strand
TTTCTTTTTTTCCAGGAACAGTCTTGAAGATATTTTTTTAAAAAATCCACTGGACCAGAGTGTAAAGATATGTTCCAGGGAACCACCCAATGGCACCTGCAATTATAAAAAATGAATGTGCGAGGATATTCCAAGATTATCTTGGAATCATATGAAAAGATTAAATGCACAATCTTTCCGCCCTTTGCAATGTATAAGGAATGACTATAATGCTTTGCATCATTGAAACTGCTCTTATATATAGCTTAAATTGTATCAACAGTATTATTTGTTGTTTATCTTAATTTTAAAGACTGGTACTAAAAATCTAGGCTTCTAGAAGAAAG
>NW_027715737.1:0-326 GCF_054177405.1 Leptonychotes weddellii | reverse complement strand
TCTTTCTCATGATTGTCTCCTCTGTTACGAGATGAATTTTGTCCCTTCAAATTTGCATGTTGAAATCCTAATCCCCAGTAGCTCCGAATGTGACTGTATTTGGAGATAGGAACTTTTATAGGTAATTAAGTTAAGCGTGGTTATTAGGATGGGCACTAATCCAATATGACTGGTGACTGGTATCCTTGTAAGGAGAGGAGAATAGGACACAGGCACACACAGAGGAAAGATCATGTGAGGGCACAGTGAGTAGGTGGCCATTTACAAGCCAAGGAGAAATGTCCTCAGAAGAAGCCAACCCTGCTGTCACCTTGATCTTGGACTTA
>NW_027715736.1:0-326 GCF_054177405.1 Leptonychotes weddellii | reverse complement strand
CGGGACTCGATCTCAGGACCCTGGGATCATGACCTGAGCCAAAGCAGATGCTTAACCACTTAACTGACTGAGCCACCCAGGTGACCCATTATCCCCATTTTAAAGATGAGAAAATAAAGACATGAGTATAGTTGGTTCATTTTTTTTTTCTACTTAAAAAAATTTCCAATTGCTGGAGCACCTGGATGGTTCAGTCAGTAGAGCATATGACTCTTGATCTCCGGGTCATGAGTTCAAACCCCAACTTGGGCATAGAGATTACTTAAAAAAAATTCCTATTTCAGACATTTCAGAATCTACCTTTAACATCAATTTATTTGGCAGCT
>NW_027715735.1:0-326 GCF_054177405.1 Leptonychotes weddellii | reverse complement strand
TTTTTTTTTTAAAGATTTTATTTATTTATTTGACAGAGAGAGACACAGCGAGAGAGGGAACACAAGCAGGGGGAGTGGGAGAGGGAGGAGCAGGCTCCCCGCTGAGCGGAGAGCCCGATGCGGGACCCGATCCCAGGACCCTGGGATCATGACCTGAGCCGAAGGCAGACGCTTAACGACTGAGCCACCCAGGCGCCCAGGAAAACAAAATTATAAGCACCTTTGTATAACTCAGTGGATGAAAACACTTCAGTTGTACCATCTCTGCCCTTCTAGTGCTCTGCATGTCGGTGTGTGAATTGTTTCTTGACGACAGTGCTGCATCT
>NW_027715734.1:0-326 GCF_054177405.1 Leptonychotes weddellii | reverse complement strand
CATGACCTGAGCCGAAGGCAGTCGCTTAACCAACTGAGCCACCCAGGCGCCCATACTATATATTAATTTAACAAGAGCAATTTCCAGAGCCATATATACAGAATATTGGAATACAAAATATACAAATACTGAAAAGCAACAGTAACAGCCTTTAAACTCTGGCCTCTTCTTGTCCCTCCTGAACAGCATGACCTTTTTAAAGCACGTCTCTTGTCAGGTGCGTCTTCTCTCCTCCCACCACACCCCCCAGTCCCACTTCTTCCCACTGCTCTATGGATACAGACCAGAATGCAACTCAAGGTCTAGAGCCTGCTCACCACTCATCT
>NW_027715733.1:0-326 GCF_054177405.1 Leptonychotes weddellii | reverse complement strand
GATTTTACCCTATGTCTCTACTATCCCTATCTCTCCACTTCATCAACAAATGTGAGCTCATGAAAATCATCTATACTTCATGTGTGTGTATGTTTGTGTGCTTTTGTTATCAGAACAAAGCAAGGGGCAAATCCATATATTCTGTAATAAATAAGCTTATTTTCTCCTAAACAAAGTATGACTTTATATTGAGATTTCTAATTTTTTTCAACTGAGACCTTTCTCAACTTTTAAATAGAAATTTAAACAAAAATCCTGTGGTATAGCCAATGCCTTTCATTCCATAGTGGAAGTAACTTTGCTACAACTAGATGATGATGGAAAAT
>NW_027715732.1:0-326 GCF_054177405.1 Leptonychotes weddellii | reverse complement strand
CTGGGTGGCTCAGTTGGTTAAGCGACTGCCTTTGGCTCAGGTCATGATCCTGGAGTCCCGGGATCAAGTCCCGCATCGGGCTCCCTGCTTGGCAGGGAGTCTGCTTCTCCCTCTGACCCTCCTCCCTCTCATGCTCTCTGTCTCTCATTCTCTCTGTCTCAAATAAATAAATAAATAAATAAATAAATAAATAAATAAATAAATAAACACTACAGCAAACAGCATACAAAATGGTGAAATAGTTAAAGTACTCCCTTTACATCAGGAAAAATAGGAGAATGACTGCTCTCATCAGTTCTTTTCAACATTATATTAGAAGTGTTGTT
>NW_027715731.1:0-5617 GCF_054177405.1 Leptonychotes weddellii | reverse complement strand
TTTTTTTTTTTTTTTACTCTGTAATTTTTAATATTTTCTGTTTCTTTGGTGAAATTCTCACTTTGTTCATCCATTCTTCTACTGAGCTTGGTGAGCAACTTTATGACCATTATTTTGAACTCATTATCTGGTAAATCACTTACCTCTGTTTCATTAAGTTCCTTTTCTGAAGTTTTATTCTATTCCTTTGTTTGGAACATATTCCTCTGTTTCTTCATTTTCCTTGACTCTGTGTGTTGGTTTCTATGCATTAGATGAAACAGACACCTCTCCCAATCTTGAAGGATTTGCCTCATGTAAGAGTCCTGTTGTTCAACCTTACCCTGGCATTGGTTGTCTCTCAAATCGTTGTGATTGTCCAAGCAATCTACTTTATTTTTGGTACCAGTAGTTGAGATGTGACAAGACCTGTCAGTATTCCAAAGGGAAGGAGCTCAGTCAGCACTTAGGTTCAGGCTGATTGGAAGCCTGACTCCCAAGCAGCAACTTTTAAAATATGTGAATATACTTTTTCCAGGAGAAGACTGGGAGATGGGCATTCCTGTCTGCTCCCTCTGCACTGAACTCTGGGGTAATAGCCATTTGAGAGCTATTTCTTTTTTTTGCTCCCATCCCACTGAACCTGTGAACACAAGCATCACTGGTCACCAGAGCCAGGCTTTCAAGGGATGTGTCCTCTGGGTGGCAGACATAAAAGCTGGGGCACAGATGTATACACAAGCTCCTTTCTTGGAGACACTGGTGACCTAGGGCAGGTCAGAGGGAGAGCATGAAGATGGCACCTCCCTGGTCTCTGCAGAGGATTGCAGTTGCCCCCCAGATGTGTGTTTAATTTGAAGCCTATCCGTCAGGCCACAACTGGGAAGGAAGCTAATAGGCCTCTTTCACAGAAAGACCAGGGATGCATTTCAGTTTGCTGTCACTGTGCTGTGCCCTGCAGGAGAGAGGGTGTAACTGGCTAAGAATTCTTTCTTCCTTTGTAACAGTCCTGCGGGCCCTGTGAGCACAAGCCCCACTGACTACCAGAGCCAGGTGATGAGAGATGTCCCCTATGTGGCAGCTGCAAAAATCTGGGTGCCCTGTGAGTACACAAGCCTCTCCCTTGGAGATACTTGTGAGCCAGAGTGAGGCAGAGGGAAAGTGAAAAGATTGAGGCCACCAGCCTCTGCTCCCAGAAAGCACCTCAGTAGGCCCCTAGATGTTTGCCAAACCAGAAGCTCCAAGATAAGAAATAAGCTTCTTTCCACAGAAAGACTGGGCATATGTTTCAGTCTGCTGTCTCTGCACTGTGCCCTGTGGGCTTGGTAGCTAGCCAAGAATGGTCTCTCCATTTGTTACAATCCCATGGTGCCCATGAATGCAAGCCCTGCTGGTCATCAAAGCCAGGCAATCAAGAATTTTCCCCTGGGTGGCAGCCACAAAAACTGGGGCACCAGATGTAAAAACCAGGGCACAGTACGTGTGTATAAACTCCCCTCTGGGCAGGCGTGGTATTCTGTAGCTGCAGAGAGAGAGAACAAAGTAAGTGCCTTTCTCTGAGGTCTCTGGAGAGGATTACAGTTGGTTCTTAGATGTGTGTTTAATTAGAAGCCTGCTTTTCAGCTGCAGCTCTGAAGATAAGCTAATAGACCCCTTTCACAGAGACTGGGCACCTCAGTCTGTTGCCTCTCTGCTCTGCCTTGGTGTTGGTAGTGGGTTAAGAAATCTTTCTGTTATTGTCCTGTGGGACCTGTAAGTGTAAACTCTGCTGACAACCAGAGGCAGGCAGTCTATTTTTTCTTTTTAAAGATTTTATTTATTTATGTGAGAGAGAGAGAATGAGAGAGACAGCATGAGAGGGGGGAGGGTCAGAGGGAGAAGCAGACTCCCTGCTGAGCAGGGAGCCTGATGTGGGACTCGATCCTGGGACTCCAGGATCATGACCTGAGCAGTCGCTTAACCAACTGAGCCACCCAGGCGCCCAAGAGGCAGGCAGTCTAGAGGTGTCCCCTGGGCAGCAGCAGCAAACACTGGGGGGCTAGATGCTGTACAAGCTCCTTTCTGGGAGATATTGGTGAGCTGAAGTGAGGCAGAGGGAGAGCACAAATATGGCACCCACCAGCCCCAGGCTTTGGAGAGTATTTCAGTAGTCCCCTGGATGTGTGTTAAAATAGATGCCTGCCGTGCTGGGTTGGGATTTATAGTGAGATTGTGTCTCAACTTCTACCTACTTCAGTGTGTAGGTCCATTTGTCCAATGTGTAGGAGTTGTTCAGCTAGGCCCCCGTCCCTGCGGAAATTGTTCTGTATGTAGCTGTAGATTCAGTGTGACTGTGGAAGGAGGTAAGTTCAGGATCCTCCTACGTTGCCATCTTTATTTGGAACCTTCTTGCTTTTCTTTTGATTGATTAAATGTTTTTTACTTTAAATTTTTTCCCATCCCTTTTTTGGAAGACACACACTATATTTACTTGTTAACTTAGAAATTTTATTATACATGCTCACCTATCAAAATCTAAAGTTAATTAGTATCTTTCTCCTCCTTATAAAGATTTAGAGCATTATAACTCCATCTCTCCTGGCTTATTCACAATAGATATTGTGTATTTTAGTTATATATATATTTTTTAGTTATATAATTTTTAACCCAAGACATCAATATTATTGTTTTATAAATCAGCCTTTTCTCCTGGTATTATTCCATGATCTGAAGTCAACTTTGTTGGATATTAATATAGTAACTCCAGTTTTGTTTTTACTGGTGTTTGCATGGTCTATCTTTTCCCCTTTTATTTTGAGACTATATTTATTTTGAGACTATATTTTGAGACTATATATTTCCATATAAAATATATGTATGTATTTATAAATAACATATAGTTTAAAAATCCATTTATGCTCAACACATCATTCATCATTAGGGAAATGCAAATCAAAACCACAGTGAGATACCACTTCACACCCATTGGGTGACTACTATCAAAAATCCCAGAAAATAACAAGAGTTGGTGAGGATGTGGAGAAACTGGAACTCTTGTGCACTGTTGACGGGAATGTAGAATGGTGCAGTTGCTAAGGGTAATATAGTATGACAAGTCCTCAAAAAATTAAAATAGAACTACCATATGATCCAGCAATTCCACTTCTGGATATATGCCCCAAATAACTGATAGCAGGGTTTAGAAGATGTATGTATACACTCATGTTTATAGCAATGTTATTCATGATAATCAAAAGGTGGAAGCAACACAAGTCACTGAGAGATGAAAGGATAAACAAAATGTGATATATACATACTATGGAATAGTATGCATATTTTAAAATGAAGGACATTCTGAAATGTGCTGTAATATGAATGAACCTTGAGGACATTATACTATATGATAAGCCAGTCACAATAAAGATAAATACTGTATGAGTCCTCTTATATGAGGTACCTAGAGGTGTCAAATTCATAGATACAGAAAGTAGAAGTGTGGTTTCCAGAAGATGAGGGGAGGTGAAAATGAGGAGTTATTGTTTAATGGGTAAGGAGTTTCAGATTTGCAAGATGAAAAGAATTCTGGAAGTTGGTTGCACAAAATGTGAATGTATGTAACACTGTTGAATTATACACTTAGAAATGGTTAAGATGGTAAATTTTATGTTATGTCTGTTTTATGACAATTAAAAAATATTAAAATAAGCCCTCGATCTTCTATGGGTCACTAATTGTCTAGTGAAAAAAAAATCCATCCAGTTTTTAATTTGTGTATTTAAATCATTTACATGTACTATGATTATCAATATGTTTGGATTTTGGTCTACCGTTTTAGTATTTGTTTTCTGTTTGTTCTCTTTTTATCTCCCTATTTCACCTTTTCTGCCTTCTTTTTTTTTTTTTTAAAGATTTTATTTATTTATTTGACAGAGAGAGACAGTGAGAGAGGGAACTCAAGCAGGGGGAGTGGGAGAGGGAGAAGCAGGCTTCCCACTGAGCAGGGAGCCCGATGCTGGGCTTGATCCCAGGATACTGGGATCATGACCTGAGCCAAAGGCAGATGCTTAATGACTGAGCCACCCAGGTGCCCCACCTTTTCTGCCTTCTTTTGGATTATTTAAATATGTTTCTAGTATCTCTTTAAAATTTTTTTAGTTTTTTTTTTTTTGACCATATAGTTTTATGGTGATTTCTCTAGGGATTACAATATATAATCTTACCTTTTCATAATCTACATAGAATGATTATTTTATTATTTCGAGTGGAATGTAGTATTCTTACCACTATGTAAGTCCCTTTACACTATCCTCTTTATGTTGTCATATGTATTACATTTACATATAATAAAAACCCCATGAGACATGTTATAATCATTGCTCTCAGTTGCTATACATATTTTAAAGCTCTTAAGAAGAAAGACTAGTCTATTATATTTACCAGAATATTTACCATTTCTGTTGCTCTTCCTTCATTGTTGAAGTTCCATTTCCCTCTGTTCCACCCTTCCTCCCCCACCCCCTTTCTTGGGAAGAAATTTCTTCAGCATTTTCTTTAGAGCAGGTCTGCTAGTTTTCCTTTATCTGAAAATGGCTTTCTTTTTTTTTAAACCACTTTGGCATACAAAAAGATGTATATACTTAATATATGCAATTTGATGAGTTTGGAGATAGGTATACACCTATGAAACCATCACCACAATCAACACCATATGCTCATAAACATGTATGGCCTCCAAAAATCATTTAGAATCTATTTAAAATCTCCTGACATTTAAAATTTATTTTTTTACATTTGAACATTTAATATTTTATCATTTAAAATCTATTTTTTATTATTTTTAATTAATTAAAATTTTTTTTAAAGTTTTATTTATTTATGTAATCTCTACACCCAACATGGGGCTTGAACTAACGGCCCTGAGATCAAGAGTCACACAGTCCTCCAACTGAGCCAGCCAGGAGCCCTTAAAATCTGTTTTTTAACTTATTTTGTGGTAAGAACACTAAACATAAGATACACTGTTTTAGCAAATTTTTAAGTATACAGTGCTGTATTCTTAACTGTGGGCACTGTGCTGTACAGTACTTATTCATGTTTGTATAACTGAAACTTTGTACTCTTTGACCAAAATTTCTCTATTTCATCTTCCCTCCAGTCCCTGGTGATCACCATTCTACTCTCTGCTTTGTGTGTTTGGTTAATGTAGATTCCTTATTTAAGTAAGATCATGTAGCATCTGTTCTTCTGTGTCTGGCTTATTTCACTTAACGTAATATCCTCCAGAATCACCCATTTTGTCACAAATGGCAGGATTTCCTTTTTTATTAAGGGCGAATAATATTTTATTACATATAAATACCACATTTTCTTATCCATTCATTCATCAATGGACATTTAGATTACTCCATGCATTGACTATTGTGAATAATACTGCAGTGAAAATAAATGCAGATATCTCTTTGAGATAGTGATTCCATTTCCTTTGGATATATACCCAGGAATACGATTGGTGGATCGTTATGGTAGTTATATTTTTAATTTTTTGAGGAACCTCCATACTGTTTTCCATAGTGGCTAAACCAATTTACATTCTCAACAACAGTGTACAAGGGTTCCAAATTTTTGCATATCCTTGCCAACACTTGTTAACTTTGTTTTA
>NW_027715730.1:0-326 GCF_054177405.1 Leptonychotes weddellii | reverse complement strand
AGCAATAATCACAAGGATACTCACTGGGCTTGAGAAAAGAATAGAAGGTGTCTGTTAAACACCACAGAGAAAAGTGTTTAAAAAGTATCAATCAGAGATGAAGAATGCAATAAACAAGATTGGAAACAGGCTTGATACAATGAACTGCAGGCTGGAAGAATTAAAGGACCAACTTAATCATGTAGAAGAAAAAATAATGGAAAATAATGATGCTGAACAAGAGAGAGAAAGAAGAGTTATGGAATATGAGAATAGAATTAGGGACCTGGGGTGGAGCAAGATGGCGGAGGAGTAGGAGACCTGGATTTCGTCTCCTCACAGGAATT
>NW_027715729.1:0-326 GCF_054177405.1 Leptonychotes weddellii | reverse complement strand
TTGTAAATTAATAGATAAATGTTTAACAAGGGTTTCTGTTTTTAATTTCTAATATAATTTTTATTGATACAACCCATATAGACAAAGCTTTTTGGCGGGTCTTCAATCATTTTTAAGAGTGTAAACAGTCCTGAGACCAGTACGTTTAAGAAACAAGAAGTAGTTGCAACCTAACAGGCATGGAAGCCCTTGGAATTCCTCTTGGGTACATGGGGTCAGACAGCAGTGGGGTTTCCGGACCCCATTCCAAGAGTAGAGATTTCCAGTCCCGACCAGACAAGGCTTCCGCAACAGCTGAGTGGGCTGGATGTTGGGAGGCAGGTCTG
>NW_027715728.1:0-326 GCF_054177405.1 Leptonychotes weddellii | reverse complement strand
TTGCCAGTTTGGATGGCTTTTAATTCCTTTTGTGTCTGATTGCTGAGGCTAGGACTTCTAGTACTGTGTTGAATAACAGTGGTGAGAGTGGACATCTCTGTCGTGTTCCTGACCTTAGCATAAAAGCTCTCAGTTTTTCCCCCTTGAGAATGATATCCTCTGTGGGCTTTTCATATATGGCTTTTATGATATTGAAGTATGTTCTCTCTATCCCTACACTGTGGAGAGTTTTAATCAAGAAAGGATGTTGTATTTTGTCAAATGCTTTTTCTGCATCTATTGAGAGGATTGCATGGGTTCTTACCCTTTCTTTTTATTAATGTGGT
>NW_027715727.1:0-326 GCF_054177405.1 Leptonychotes weddellii | reverse complement strand
CCCCAAGATTCAACAGATGGTATTTTCACATCATGGCTCCTGGCAGTGAATGAGTCACTATTAATAAGTATTCTGCTGTTAAATAACAACACAAGCTAATTTGTAAATGTTAACAGTGGAGGGTAACAGAGATAGTGATTACTTATGAAAATACGTATATTTGAGAATTTACTTATCTCACCTCTTTGAAATTGACCTTAGAATTCTGATACATGGGATTTCCACCTGTCAGTTATTTGGAATACAATAAAACATGCACTGTATAAGCTGCCATTTGAATATTTATTTTCATTTCATTTCATTCATTTATATTGAATCAAAAATTT
>NW_027715726.1:0-326 GCF_054177405.1 Leptonychotes weddellii | reverse complement strand
TTTTTTAAGATTTTATTTATTTATTTGAGACAGAGAGAATGAGAGACAGAGAGCATGAGAGGGAGGAGGGTCAGAGGGAGAAGCAGACTCCCTGCCGAGCAGGAAGCCCGATGCGGGACTCGATCCCGGGACTCCAGGATCATGACCTGAGCCGAAGGCAGTCGCTTAACCAACTGAGCCACCCAGGCGCCCCTTTAAGATTTTATTTTTAAGTAATCTCTACACCCAGTGTGGGACTTGAACTTAAAACCCTGAGATCGAGTTGCATGCTCCATCCACTGAGTCAGCCAGGCACCCCATACTTCGCCATATTTTAAATCAGTGTT
>NW_027715725.1:0-326 GCF_054177405.1 Leptonychotes weddellii | reverse complement strand
CACTTCTTTACCCATTCATCTATCAATGGACACTTGGGCTGACTCTTGTAAATAATGCTGCAGTAAACACAGGGGTGCATGTATCCCTTTGAATTGGTGTTTCCGTATTTTTTGGTAAATACCCAGTAGTGCAACTACTCAATTATAGGGTAGTTCTATTTTTAACTTTTTGAGGAAAATCCATACTGTTTCCCACAGTGGCTGCACCAGTTTGCATTCCCACCAACAATCCAAGAGGGTTCCTTTTCCTCCACATCCTCGCTAAATTTGTGTTTTTGATTTTAGTCATTCTGACAGGTGTGCAGTGGTGTCTCATTGTAGTTTTG
>NW_027715724.1:0-326 GCF_054177405.1 Leptonychotes weddellii | reverse complement strand
CAGGATCATGACCTGAGCCGAAGGCAGTTGCTTAACCAACTGAGCCACCCAGGCGCCCGTTCATATTTCTTATTGTCAGATTTCCTATGTCCAGCCAATGTGAAGAGTATGCTGTGCTATTTATTTGAAAATTTAATTTGCATTTCCTTTTTTACTGGTATTACTGGTGTCGTGAAGAATCTTGCCCTCAACCTTTTTTTTCCCCCCCTTTCAGTTGTATAGTCTGTCATTTACGTTTTAACTTATAGGTGTTCATAAATTCTTGATGCCAGTTCTTTCTTGAGTAAATACTTCTTAGTATCTATTTTTTGTCTCAGTCTGTGGCT
>NW_027715723.1:0-326 GCF_054177405.1 Leptonychotes weddellii | reverse complement strand
TCCGTTTTCCCACCGGTCGGCGGCCCGCCTCCGTGTTGCTTGAGGCAAAGGGACTATGAGGCATCCTGAGAGCACACGGGTCAGAGCTGAGGTAGGTCTGGAATGTGGGTGAGGTCCGGAGCCCTCAGCCAGGAAAGAATTCTTGAGACGTCTTTGGTGCCAAAAGCTGGTTTTATTAAAGCCCAGGACAGGGCCCGTGCGCAGAAGGAGCAGCACTGGGGTTGTGAGGGTGACTCATTCTCTACTGCGGAGCTGGGGAGGTATGGACAGAGGGAGGCGTCCGAAAGGACGTTCACATGCTCAAGAAGCCTCTCAGGTTCCTGGAG
>NW_027715722.1:0-326 GCF_054177405.1 Leptonychotes weddellii | reverse complement strand
GGGATCGAGTCCCGCATCGGGCTCCCTGCTCGGCGGGGAGTCTGCCTCTCCCTCTGACTCTCCCCCTCTCATGCTCTCTCTATCACTATCTCTCTCAATAAATAAATAAAAATCTTAAAAAAAAAAAAATATTTATGTTCCCAAATTAAATATTCAGTACCAGAATAATATCATCATTTACTATACACAGTAATTTTTTTGGTTAAGATTTTATTTATTCATTTGAGATAGACACAGAGAGTACAAGCAGGAGGAGGGGCAGAAGGAGAGGGTGAGGGACAAGCACACTCTCCCAGTGAGCACAGAGCCCGATGCTGGGCTCGATC
>NW_027715721.1:0-5618 GCF_054177405.1 Leptonychotes weddellii | reverse complement strand
CCTGGGTGGCTCAGTTGGTTAAGCGACTGCCTTCGGCTCAGGTCATGATCCTGGAGTCCCGGGATCGAGTCCCGCATCGGGCTCCCTGCTCGGCGGGGAGTCTGCTTCTCCCTCTGACCCTCCTCCCTCTCATGCTCTCTGTCTCTCATTCTCTCTCTCTCAAATAAATAAATAAAATCTTAAAAAAAAAAAAAAAGAAAGAAAGAAGAAAGCGTACAAGAAATTTTAAGACAATGCCAAACTGTTCTGGAAGTGGCTGCATGGCTTTTGTGTTCCACCCACAGCGTGGAGAAGTTCAGGGCCCCACGTCCTCCTTGTTGTCCTCGTTGTTGTTTTAATCACCCCAGGAGAAGTGGGATGATGGCTCATGGTGGGTTTAATTCGCATGGCCCTGATGCCTAATGATTTGGGCAGTATTTTCATGCACCGATTTGCTGTTTATTTGTACATCTTCTTTGTAAAGTTCCCATTCACATCATTTCCCCAATTTTTTCCAACCTTTGTTTTTAAATGTAACTGTGCCCATTTTCCACAGATCTTTTCCTGCTTTCCTTTGGACAACTGGAGAGATAAGAGGCCCATCTAAGAGACTGAACACAGGTCAGATACACACACACGGTCATGGTTGACCACATGCTGAAAGAACTAGTAATTTTGCATCTTTGCCAACCATAGTGATGGTGATGGTGGTGATGATGGTGATGATGGTGATGGTGATGAAGGTGATGATGATGACGGTGGTGATGGTGATGATGATGGTGATGATGATGGTGATGAAGGTGATGATGATGATGGTGATGATGGTGATGATGATGGTGGTGGTGATGATGGTGACGATGGTGATGATGATGGTGATGAAGGTGATGATGATGATGGTGATGATGGTGATGATGATGGTGGTGATGATGGTGATGATGGTGATGGTGATGAAGGTGATGATGATGGTGGTGATGATGGTGATGATGGTGATGGTGATGAAGGTGATGATGGTGATGATGATGGTGGTGATGATGGTGATGATGGTGATGGTGATGAAGGTGATGATGGTGATGATGATGGTGATGGTGATGAAGGTGATGATGGTGGTGATGGTGATGATGATGATGGTCATGGTGATGATGATGATGATGATGGTGATGGTGATGGTGGTGGTGATGATGGTGATGATGGTGGTGATGGTGATGATATTGATGGTCATGGTGATGATGATGATGATGATGGTGATGGTGATGATGATGGTGATGATGGTGATGATGATGATGGTGATGATGATGGTGGTGATGATGATGGTGATGATGGTGATGGTGATGATGATGGTGATGATGGTGATGAAGGTGATGATTGTGATGGTGATGATGGTGATGATGGTGGTGATGAAGGTGATGATGGTGATGGTGATGAAGGTGATGATGATGGTGGTGGTGATGATGGTGATGACGGTGATGCTGATGGTGATGAAGGTGATGATGATGGTGGTGGTGATGATGGTGATGACGGTGATGCTGATGGTGATGATGGTGATGATGGTGATGATGGTGGTGATGAAGGTGATGATGATGATGGTGATGATGGTGATGATGATGATGGTGATGGTGATGATGATGATGATGGTGAAGATGATGATGATGTCATGATGATGGTGATGGTGATGATGGAGTTGATGGTGGTGGTGATGATGATGATGGTGATGGTGGTGATGAAGGTGATGATGGTGATGGTGGTGATGATGATGTCATGATGATGGTGATGGTGATGATGGAGTTGATGGTGGTGGTGATGATGATGATGGTGATGGTGATGATGATGATGGTGATGATGGTGATGATGGTGATGGTGGTGATGATGGTGATGATGGTGATGAAGGTGATGATGGTGATGGTGATGAAAGTGATGATGATGGTGATGATGATGGTGGTGATGATGGTGGTGATGGTGATGATGATGATGGTCATGGTGATGATGATGGCGGTGATGATGGTAATGATACAGCCACACCCCTGGAAAGCTCACTGTGTCCTAGGCTTTGCACAGGCTCTTCTTACACAGATCCTCACCTTATCTTCATCTAAACCCTTTGAAGACAAGGAGTCTGCGGCCCCTCATCACACAGTGGAGACTGCCAGGCCGACCCCACCCATGTGCAGAGCCATCTCTAAAACACATCACAGCACTGGACCAACCAGACCAGCCATTCCTGTTTAACTGACATTGGAACATTTTCAGAGTATTCCCTTGATTTGCTTTCCCTTTGTTCTTAAACGCAGGGGAAGCAGCAAGTGTGCCTTCCCAGCTGTGATTTGGTTGACTCCTCTCCACCACCCAGAGAAGTGACTTTCTTGGTATTTCCATCTTATAGAGGAGGAAACTCGTCCCCGCCATTGCCCTCCTCCTCCACCTTCCCAAAGTGCCAGGCCCTGGGCCGTGTGTGTGCAGCATACGGGCTGGGATTGACGGCTCTTCCTGCCATGCCCAGCCCGCCACAGCCAAGTAGACGTGGAGCAGGCAGAGTTCATAGGACCACTGCAAAGCCTTCTCCCTTCTCCCCTGATGCCTGCTCAACAGGAGCATTTGCTGGTTGAAACCTCAGGCACGCCCCGGGACTTCTCTGGTCATTTTTATATAATAAAAGACCCTACAGTCCCTCACGATTGTGGAAAACAATCCAGTCTGGTGTCAAGGATGTGCAGGTTCCTGCAAGAACTCAAGTGTCTCACCCACTCAGTGTTGTTCTCCCTCCCTGAGAATTCGTGGCTGAGCCCTAGGAGGCTCCTTGGAAGGAAGAGGGAAGGGAGAGGAAAGGTGCCCCTCGCTGGGCTCTGACCCCTCCCCCGGCCCCCAGCAAAGGCTGACCATTCTCCTGATGCCTCTGAGGGTCTTCCGAGCCTGCCCCCCATTGCCCTGCACCTCCCTGGATCTGGGCAAAGTTTTCTTTTGGAAATCACTGTCTCTCTCTTCCGGCTGACTCTGCGTGCTCAGGCCTGTTTATCCTGCTGGGTGGCCGTACCAAGAGATCCAAGATCGAAGACCCCCCCCTACCTGGCTCTCTCCCAGTGCCACAGTTCTCCCCAACGTCGGGGGTTGCAACCCAGGTCTGAGCCCCACCCACCACTTGGTCAAGCCCTGCGTTTCTGCCAAATTCTCACCAGTCTGCTCTGCTCTGTGGTCAAGAACCTGCCCCCGGGTTCCCAGTGACTGAGGGAGGCTATAGACAAAGTGGCTCCTCCTTGCCTGGCCAGGAGCAGAGGTGCCCACCTATGCACCCCTGGGAATTCCTACCTGCAGAGCGGATTTCGTAATCTAAGGTGATGCCGGAAAGCTCAACCCAGGTGTTTGGGAGAGCGGCCGCCCCATTCAGAGTCCCCCATTATGTCTGGGGGCCAACCTGTCTCCAAGTCTCCTCCTGTCCCCTCAGCTGTCCTGCAGGTGCCCAGGGGCCCCTGAGCCACAGAGGAGCCTGACACTGGCCTCCACGGGCTCATCCTCAGTAGGCACGTTGTATTTCTTGAAATCAACACGAGCTAGAAGACTGTTTGACAGAGAAAGGCCACTTTCTCCTGCTTCTCCAGTCTAGCCTCCCAGACAGGGCAAGGTCACAGTCACTCCTGTGCCACAGGCCAGGCCCCGGCTCCCTCCTCGCGGGGACGCTTGGACCTGAGCCTGTGTCTCCGAGGATTTTCATGTCTGTCTTTACTCTTCTTCTAGATGCTTTTCTGTTTTTACTTTTGTGACAGTGTTCCTGAGATACAACGTGCAACCACACACTTCACCCAGTGGGAGGGTAAGATTCGATGGTTTGGGCACATTTCCTGCAACCCACCATCACCACGGTCAACTTTAGGACATTTTCGTCACATTACAGAGGATGCTTATTTTGTTTTATCTCGTGGTATTCCTTTATGCCTAAAATCGGAGCGCACGGAGGGTGGGCAGTGGCTAGGGTCCGCGAGCCAGGTGGGGCAAGGAGGCGTGCGGAGGGGAGAACAGCACGCTGTCCTCCCTTCCGAGCTCATCAGCTTTGCCAAGTCAGCTCCTGTTCCTGCTAAGACGGAGAGAGCCAGACCACCACGTTAATCTGGGATGGGAGGAGTCTGGAGCCAGCAGCCGAGGGTGGCCCCGGTCTCCCCTGCGTATCCACCCCCCCCCGCCTCGAAAAGCTTCGCCCAGCCCTGTCCTAGGGCATCACCGCTACAGAGGATGATCCATCGCTTTTTGCACAGGGGAGCCCAACTTGTCAAGGGTCCAAGTGCTGAAACACCCACGAGTACCGTTAAGGGACCTAACGGGGATTACAGACGAACAGTTTTTAAAGATAACTATGGCTAGAAATTATTAAGGGCCAGCTCCCTAGCAGGTGCTGAGCCAATCCGCTTATGTGTACTCCCTGAGTTAATTCTCACGGAGACCCCGCCGGGGAAGCACTAACAGGCTCTCCTCTGACAAAGGAGCCTACTGGTCTGTTCACGCAGCTGTCCCAGCCACAGAGCGAATGCGCACCAGAGCCCAGACTGGACGCCAGGCAGCTGGGCTGGGCATCCGCGCCCCAGCATAAGAACCCATAGGCTCCCAGCAGACCCAGCTCCGCGCGTCTTTTATGCCCTGCTGCAGTAAGCCAGGCCGTCCACCAGGGGGCAATGCCGCCCATGGCGCGCTCGGCACCACCTAGATTTAGCCCAAATGCTGGGACCCTGCGGATTTCAGTTCAGCGGGAACCTTCCCGTCCAAATGCAGGGCAAAGTGCAGCAGGGGGAGGAGCCTGTTCACAGAAAATCGCTCACTGGGGGACGGTGTGTAGGGAAGGCCTGTGAGGGACGCAGGGAGGACACGGACTCTGGGCTCCGAGGCTGCCTGGCTGGGGCTGGGACGGAAAGACACCAAACCAAGAAAAGGGCAACCGGCAACGACTGGATTCTTGTTTTTCTCCAGGCCTGCATCCTGGACCGTGGCCAAGCTACTGAACTTCTCTGACCCTGAGCTTCATCACCTGTAAACGGGCGAGGGCCACCTGTCCGTGGCCACCTGCTCTGTGTGGACAGACAGGCAGGCCACCCGGCTCTTCCCCACCCTACAGGGCAGGGGCAGCCACTGGGGCTCCGGCACGGGACATGCCCCCGCTGAGGCTGTCTGCAGACTCAGCAGCCCCGTTCCTCGGGCGCTCCGTGTGGGGTCCCGTCCGGCCCACTCGGGTTTCCGTCGGGTGGGCGCTACCTGGGCTCTCCCTCCCAGGGACGCTGGACCCATCAACCAACGCTAACTCAAGTGCCAGCACCACGCTTGGCAAACAGTAGGCCCTGAATCAAGGTCTCTGCCTATTGTCCCGATCCACCTGCCTGCCCGCGGTCTGTGAAGCCGTGAGGTCTCCCCAGACGGGACGCACGCCCTTCCCCTCGATCCACCTCCACTTTATGGGTCAGATTATGGTCTGTCTCGGTGAGCGTTCCACTGGAAAATGGGGATTTCGCTGCTGTTGGGTGGGGGGAGGGCCGTATTTGTGCATTAGATCCTATTGGCTGCTCGCATTGCTGGGGTTCCTGCGTCCTGGTGACTTTCTGTCTAGTTCTCCCCATTGCTGAGAAGCCATCGCTGTGAGTTAGTCTGTCCTTCCGCCTCGATCAGCCTTG
>NW_027715720.1:0-326 GCF_054177405.1 Leptonychotes weddellii | reverse complement strand
ATCGACGGGGACAACGTGGGACCAAGAGCCGATGGCAGGACTTAGTGCTGGTAGCTCTTCCTGCTGGAGGATGAGCTGGTGGTGTATTTGATGGTGGAGCTGCTGCCCCCAGAGGAGCTGAAGCCACCCCCCATGCCTCTGCCACTGCCGGAACTGAAGCCGGCTCCAAGGCTGTGGCCGCTGCCGTAGGAGTAGCCGCTGCCTCCGCCCAGGCCTGAGCCACCGCCCACAGCGCTGGTGCTGCTATGGCCACCAGACATGGTGGACTGCACCACAGCTGTGAAGGGGACAGGGACAAAGACACAAGGACACGGTGAGCTCACTCT
>NW_027715719.1:0-326 GCF_054177405.1 Leptonychotes weddellii | reverse complement strand
CCTGTTCCTGGTATTTGGTTTTGTGCATCTCAGCATCCCCAGATACTCAGGTTCTAGCAAGTTTGAGGGGTGCTGAGCCCCTCACGTGGGCAAGGTTCCTGGTACATGGGGGCACTCACCAGGTATTTGTAAGATATATGGATCAATGAATGGATGGATGGATGATGGATGGATGGATGGATGGATGGATGGATGGATGATGGATGGATGGGTGGGTAGATGGATGGATAGATGATGGATGGATGGATAGATGGATGGATGGATGGGTGGGTGGAGGGATGGGTGGATGGATGGGTGGATGGATGGATGATGGATGGATGGATGAT
>NW_027715718.1:0-326 GCF_054177405.1 Leptonychotes weddellii | reverse complement strand
TACTGTTTTAATAATTCATTGATTAAACACTTAATAAAATTGTGTAATAAAGCACCTGTTCATAATTTATTTTAAATAATCTGAGTTAGGTCTTATACCTTTATTTTTGATATTAATAATATAAGACTTTTTTTTTTTTTTTAAGATTTTATTTATTTATTTGACAGAGAGAGACACAGCGAGAGAGGGAACATAAGCAGGGGGAGTGGGGGAGGGAGAAGCAGGCTTCCCGCCGAGCAGGGAGCCCGATGTGGGACTCGATCCCAGGACCCTGGGATCATGACCTGAGCCGAAGGCAGACGCTTAACGACTGAGCCACCCAGGCG
>NW_027715717.1:0-326 GCF_054177405.1 Leptonychotes weddellii | reverse complement strand
GATACAAATAATAAAATAATAATATGTGTACTAATAATATTACATTTATACTTTCAGAAAACAGAGAAGCAGAGAGCAGTCCTCAATTCGTTTTATGAGGCCATAATAATCCTAACAACAAAACTTGGGAGAGGCATTAAAAGAAAAAGTAACTATAGATTAATATTCCCCATGAATATAGATGTAAAACCCCTTAAAAGTATATCAGCAAATCAAGTACATGAAAATATAGAAAGAATAAGTCACTACCTAGTAGAGTTAACTCTAGGGAGGAGAGATCTGTTCAACATCCAAAAATGTATATCTATAATTCACTGTATTAACAG
>NW_027715716.1:0-326 GCF_054177405.1 Leptonychotes weddellii | reverse complement strand
GTTTCAGAAGATGGGGCACCTGACTGGCTCAGTCGGTGGAGTGTGTGACTCGATCTCGGGTTGTGGGTTTGAGTGCCACATTGGGTGTGTAGAGATTGCTTAAAAAAATCAAATCTTTCTTTTTTTTTTTTTTAAGATTTTATTTATTTATTTGACAGAGAGAGAGACAGCGAGAGAGGGAACACAGGAGCAAAGGGAAGGGGAGAAGCAGGCTTCCCACCGAGCAGGGAAACTGATGTGGGGCTAGGTCCCAGGACCCTGGGATCATGACCTGAGCCAAAGGCAGACGCTTAATGACTGAGCCACCCAGGCACCCCAAATCTTTC
>NW_027715715.1:0-326 GCF_054177405.1 Leptonychotes weddellii | reverse complement strand
TTGAGAACCCCAGGCTGAACTACCACCCAACATGATTTGGGATGAAAAATATTTTCTTCACAGGTCAAAGCCCGATGGAGAATGGAACAGCCCCTGCCCCCACGAGGGGAGCATTCTGAGCACAAAGCATCTGGAAGGGATGCCGGGAAGACAGGACACTCCTGTGGTCTTGGCAGCTCTGAGGTGACATGGACAACTTTGGTAGCAGCTGTTAAATAGGATAGAACAATGTCATCTTGAGGCCGACAGAACGCGTGAGCCCTCCCTGGGCCACTAAAACAAACTAGCCAGGGGGTAGTGCCCACAAACAGCACAAAACAACAACA
>NW_027715714.1:0-326 GCF_054177405.1 Leptonychotes weddellii | reverse complement strand
TTTTTTTTCAAAATCTTTATTTTGAAACACATTATTATACTTCAATAATATCTCCGTGCCTTCAGGATCCTCCTTAACCAAGGTTTATATTTGTTAGGAGAAGTTAAAAGGTATACTATTTATTTTCAAACCTACACTTAGGTTGTGTGATGAAAAGAAAACCATCTAGGTTACCAGTGAGGGGAAAAAAAAAAAAAAAACAAACAATATAATCAACAAGATGTGTCTAGATACTTTATTTGGCACAGTTTTTTTTTTTCTTTTCCAATTTTTTTATCCTTATGTTAATCCCCATACATTACATCATTAGTTTTAGATGAAGTGTT
>NW_027715713.1:0-326 GCF_054177405.1 Leptonychotes weddellii | reverse complement strand
GGATATATCAAGTGCTCAGCAGGACCCTGCTCACTGTAAGCATTCAACAGGAGACAGTGGTTCCTATTATCAGCTGTGGTGAGAAGCCTGTTACATAGATTATCTCCTTGAATTTCCACACTAGCCCTCTGAGGTACAGACCATTATCATGCTCATGTTTCAAAAACATTCACTGCCCCACAGAGAGGTTACCCGGTTCATCGAGGCCACAATTCAGTCATGGAGACATCCATGGAGACATCAGGTCTTGGGTCTGAGAACCAGAGTTCTGATCCATGGAGACCCAGGGAGGGATCACAAGGGCACCAGACCTGGGATCTGACTTT
>NW_027715712.1:0-326 GCF_054177405.1 Leptonychotes weddellii | reverse complement strand
TTTTTAATCAGTACATACGAGAAAGTGACAAACACAATATTGGTAACTTTTTTTCACATGAAAAAGTCATCTTTTACCTGAAAAGACTGGGACTCCTTGATACAGGCGAAGTCTGGGATGGAGGACGAATGGAGGTTATTCTTGGAAATTGACAAATACTTGATGAGTTGCAACTCCTGCATTAAATCAGTCTGTCTGTTCATCTCTCTCTCTCATATATGTCTCTCAATATATCCCTATCATTGACTCATATGTTTTTATAGCTACATATTTAATGTTTTTTTAACTCATTTTATAAGCATTGTTTTGTTCTAAGAGCAGTTTTT
>NW_027715711.1:0-326 GCF_054177405.1 Leptonychotes weddellii | reverse complement strand
GTGCAGGCAAAGTGGACCGAGTCACAAGGCGAGCTTATAATGGTGACAACATTAGATTTTTCCAGGTTGAATTTAGAAATACATTATTTTTTCAGACCTCTCAGTGTGTTTCAAGCATTTATAATTCCTTTGATTAGATATAAGTTGATCAGAAATGAATGTGAACTCCCCTCCCCGCCTCCTTGATGATCCTAGGGTTTTTCTATAGCTGGCTGGGACCTGGTTGTTTTGAATGTCTTATTAACCCAATACTCTGCATAAGAGACACACACATCTTTGTTTTGTCCACTTATGTGCTGAGATCATCATCCTCCACTGTCAGTGGC
>NW_027715710.1:0-5618 GCF_054177405.1 Leptonychotes weddellii | reverse complement strand
CTGTCTGCAAGAGACTCATTTTAGACCCAAAGACACCCCCAGATTGAAAGGGAGGGGGTGGAAAACCATGTACCATGCTAATGGACACAAAAGAAAGCTGGGGTGGCAATCCTTATATCAGATAAATTAAATTTTAAACCAAAGACTGTAATAACAGATGAGAAAGGACACTATATCCTACTTAAAGGATCTATCCAACAAGAAGATCTAACAATTGTAAATATCTATGCCCCTAACATGGGAGCAGCCATTTATATAAGCCAGTTAATAACAAAAACAAAGAAACACATCGACAACAATACAATAATAGTGTGGGACTTTAACACTCCCCTCACTGAAATGGACAGATCATCAAGCAAAAGATCAACAAGGAAATAAAGACTTTAAGTGACACACTGGACCAAATGGACTTCACAGATATATTCAGAACATTCCATCCCAAAGCAACAGAATACACATTCTACTCTAGTGCCCATGGAACATTCTCCAGAATAGATCATATCCTAGGTCACAAATCAGGTCTCAACTGGTACCAAAAGATTGGGATCATCCCCTGCCTATTTTCAGACTACAATGCCTTGAAACTAGAACTCAATCACAAGAGGAAAGTCGGAAAGAATCAAATACATGGAGGCCAAAGAGCATCCTACTAAAGAATGAATGGGTAACCAGGAAATTAAAGAAGAACTAAAAAAAATCATGGAAACAAATGAAAATGAAAACACAACTGTTCAAAATCTTTGGGATTCAGCAAGGGCAGTCCTAAGAGGAAAGTATATAGCAATACAAGCCTTTCTCAAGAAACAAGAAAGGTCTCAAATACACAACCTGACCCTACACCTAAAGGAACTGGAGAAAGAACAGCAAATAAAGCCTAAACCCAGCAGGAGAAGAGAAATTATAAAGATCAGAGCAGAAATCAATGAAATAGAAACCAAAAAAACAGTAGAACAAATCACGAAACTAGGAGCTGGTTCTTTGAAAGAATTAACAAGATTGATAAACGCCTGGCCAGACTTATCAAAAAGAAAAGAGAAATGACCCAAATCAACAAAATCATGAATGAAAGAGGAGAGATCACAACCAACACCAAAGAATACAAACAATTATAAGAACATATGAGCAACTACATGCCAGCAAATTAGATAATTTGGAAAAAATGGATGCATTCCTAGAGATGTATCAACTACCAAAACTGAACCAGGGAGAAATAGAGAACCTGAACAGACCTATAACCACTAAGGAAATTGAAGCAGTCATCAAAAATCTCCCAACAAACAAAAGCCCAGGGCCAGATGGCTTCCCAGGGGAATTCTACCAAACATTTCAAGAAGAATTAATACCTATTCTTCTGAAACTGTTCCAAAAAATAGAAATGGAAGAAAAACTTCCAAACTCGTTTTATGAGGCCACCATTACCTTGATCCCAAAACCAGAAAAAGACCCCATCAAAAAGGAGAATGACAGACCAACATCTTTGATGAACATGGATGCAAAAATTCTCACCAAAACACTAGCCAATAGGATCTAGCAGTACATTAAAAAGATTATTCACCATGACCAAGTGGGATTTATCCCTGGGCTGCAAGGTTGGTTCAACATCCACAAATCAATCCATGTGATACAATACATTAATAAAAGGAAGAACAAGAACCATATGATCCTCTCAATAGATGCAGAAAAAGCATTTGACAAAGTACAGCATCCTTTCTTGATCAAAACTCTTCAGAGTATAGGCATAGAGGGTACATACCTCAATATCCTAAAAGCCATCTATGAAAAACCTACAGCGAATATCATTCTCAATGGGGAAAAACTGAGAGCCTCCACCCTAAGGTCAGGAACATGGCAGGGATGTCCACTATCACCACTGCTATTCAACATAGTATTAGAAGTCCTAGCCTCAGCAATCAGACAACAGAAAGATATAAAAGGCATCCAAATTGGCAAAGAAAAAGTCAAACTTTCATTCTTTGCAGGTGATATGATACTTTATGTGGAAAACCCAACAGAGTCCACCCCAAAACTGCTAGAACTCATACAGGAATTCAATAAAGTGGCAGGTTATAAAATCAATGCACAGAAATCAGTGGCATTCCTATACACCAACAAGACAGAAGAAAGAGAAATTAAGGAGTTGATCCCATTTACAATTGCATCCAAAACCATAAGATACCTAGGAATAAATCTAACCCAAGAGGCAAAGAATCTGTACTCAGAAAACTATAAAATACTCATGAAAGAAATTGAGGAAGACACAAGGAAATGGAAAAACGTTCCATGCTCATGGATTGGAAGAACAAATATTGTGAAATGTCAATGCTACCTAGAGCTATCTACACATTCAATGCAATCCCTATCAAAATACCATCCACTTTTTTCAAAGAAATGGAACAAATAATCCTAAAATTTGTATGGAACCACAAAGTCCCCGAATAGCGAGAGGAATGTTGAAAAAGGAAAGCAAATCTGGCGGCATCACAATTCCAGAATTCAAGCTTTATTACAACGCTGTCATGATCAAGACAGTATGGTACTGGCACAAAAACAGACACATAGATCAATGGAACAGAATAGAGAGCCCAGAAATGGACCCTCAACTCTATGGTCAACTTATCTTCGACAAAGCAGGAAAGAATGTCCAATGGAAAAAAGACAGTCTCTTCAACAAATGGTGCTGGGAAAATTGGACAGCCACATGCAGAAGAATGAAACTGGACCATTTCCTTACACCACACACAAAAATAGACTCCAAATGGTAGAAAGACCTAAATGTGAGACAGGAGTCCATCAAAATCCTAAAGGAGAACACAGGCAGCAACCTCTTTGACCTCAACCACAGCAACTTCTTCCTAGAAACATTGCCAAAGGCAAGGGAAGCAAGGGCAAAAATGAACTAACGGGACCTCATCAAGATAAAAATCTTTTGCACCACAAAAGAAACAGTCAACAAAACCAAAAGACAACTGACAGAATGGGAGAAGATATTTGCAAATGACATATCAGATAAAGGGCTAGTATCCAAAATCTATAAAGAACTCATCAAACTCAACACCCAAAGAACAAAGAATCCAATCAAGAAGTGGGCAGAAGACATGAACAGACATTTTTCCAAAGAAGACATCCAAATGGCCAACAGACACATGAAAAAGTGCTCAACATCGCTCGGCATCAGGGAAATCCAAATCAAAACCTCAGTGAGGCATCACCTCACACCAGTCAGAATAGCTAAAATTAACAAGTCAGGAAACGACAGATGTTGGCGGGGATGCGGAGAAAGGGGAACCCTCCTACACTGTTGGTGGGAATGCAGGCTGGTGTAGCCACTCTGGAAAACTGTATGGAGGTTCCTCAAAAAGTTGAAAATAGAGCTACCCTTCAACCCAGTAATTGCACTTGGGTATTTACCCCAAAGTTACAAATGTAGGGATCCGAAGGGGTACGTGCACCCCAACGTTTATAGCAGCAATGTCCACAATAGCCAAACTGTGGAAAGAGCCAAGATGTCCATAGACAGATGATTGGATAAAGAAGATGTGGTGTATATATACAATGGAAAATTAGCAGCCATCAAAAGGAATGTAATCTTGCCATTTGCAACTACGTGGATGGAACTGGAGGGTATTATGCTGAGCGAAATAAGTGAATCAGAGAAAGACATGTATCATATGACCTCACTGATATGAGGAATTCTTAATCTCAGGAAACAAACTGAGGGTTGCTGGAGTGGTGGGGGTTGGGAGGGATGGGGTGGCTTTGTCAAAGATTAGTTGACCATAGAGTTGAGGGTCCATTTGTGGGCTCTCTGTTCTGTTCCATTGATCTATGTGTCTGTTTTTGTGGCAGTACCATACTGTCTTGATGATGACAGCTTTGTAATAGTGCTTAAAGTCTGGAATTGTGATGCCGCCAGCTTTGCTTTTCTTTTTCAACATTCCTCTCGCTATTCGGGGACTTTGAGAGGAGAAACACTCAAAGATGTAATTATGTATATAAGAAAATATTCAAATGAAGAAGAAAAGGATAAATAAGAATGATTGTATAAGAGTAACATGAACTATAAGAATAGAAGCAGAGAGACTGAAATTCAGAGTGAATGTGGACTTACACAAAGGGCTAAGATTACTGAAAGACTTTTGAAAAGTATACCTCAAATAAGGGGAAGAGCAAGGAGGGTCCAACGCTTGAAGCTGACAGTGAAAAAGCAGAAATGACTTCTTTGCTCCTATTGTGCTTCTAAGTTTTCTATCTCTGAGAGTGGGCCTCATTTCAGAATAAGTAGTAGCCATAGGTTAAGAGAGAATAAAACTTCAAGTAACCTTAAAGAAAGCACCTCACTCCTTTAAATATTTACATTAAAATATATTAGGGGGGGGCGCCTTGGTGGCTCAGTCGTTGGGCGTCTGCCTTCTGCTCCGGTCATGATCCCAGGGTCCTGGGATCGAGCCCCGCATCAGGCTCCCTGCTCCGTGGGAAGCCTGCTTCTCCCTCTCCCACTCCCCCTGCTTGTGTTCCCTCTCTCGCTGTGTCTCTCTCTGTCAAATAAAAAATATATATATATATATATATATTAGGGGGATATCATATTATAATGTTAATCTTTTACTGATTTTCTTTGATTAATTCTTCAAGGATAAATGTGAGGCATGCAAATAGAACCTTAAGATTCAAAATGGAGTGAAGGTAAATTCTATACACTGAAGACCAATAGTTTGATATGAAATCTGGGTAAAATAATAGGTTAATAATTTAAAGGGTGACTGATTAGCCCTTACCAAATTATTCAATCACCTTGATGATGAAAATAATTAGACAAATACACCATATTCTTGAACAGGAAGACTTCATATTGTAAACATGTCAGGTTCCCAACAATCATATATAGATTCATTGACATCCCAGTCCATAGTACTCACAGGATTTTCAGGGACTTGACAGATTCTAAAGCATATATGGAAGAACAAAAGGCCAAGAATAACCAAGACATTCTTAGCAAAGACAAATGTGAAAGAGACTTACACCATATCATGATGTATTCTGAAATACATTTGTAAAAACAATGTGGTATTTTCACTATGACAGACAAACCAGTGGGACAGAATAGATATGATTTAAGACAGAGTTGGCACTGCTGATCAGTGGATAAATGAAAGGGTTTTGCTTATCCATGTGATGGAAAAATAGGAAAATCAACCCTAAACATTAGGATTAAATTATACATAAAAATTAAATATGAAAAAAAAATAAAAATATATTGAAAGTGATAGAGGAGAGTGGTTTGAAGACCTCATTGAAGGAAATTCTTAATACATATAAATCTCAATCCATAAAGGGAAATGCAGATAACTTTGACTATGATAAAATCAAAACCTCTTTTCATCAAAATAAAACACAGAGGTATTAAAAAAAGAAAGACAATTGGGCGCCTGGGTGGCTCAGTTGGTTAAGCGACTGCCTTCGGCTCAGGTCATGATCCTGGAGTCCCGGGATCGAGTCCCGCATCGGGCTCCCTGCTCGGCGGGGAGTCTGCTTCTCCCTCTCCCGCTCCCCCCTCTTGTGCTCTTTCTCTCTCTCACTCTCTCTCTCAAATAAATAAATAAAATCTTTAAAAAAAAAAA
>NW_027715709.1:0-326 GCF_054177405.1 Leptonychotes weddellii | reverse complement strand
TTTTTTAAAGATTTTATTTATTTATTTGAGACAGAGAGAATGAGAGAGACAGAGAGCACATGAGAGGGGGGAGGGTCAGAGGGAGAAGCAGGCTCCCTGCCGAGCAGGGAGCCCGATGCGGGACTCGATCCAGGGACTCCAGGATCATGACCTGAGCCGAAGGCAGTCGCTTAACCAACTGAGCCACCCAGGCGCCCCAAGGCCCTCAATTTTTGACATAAAACTAGCAGTCAGAAATACATCTTTCATACTATTATACCATTCACAATCCACTAAGTATTTGTTTACTTCAGTTGCTAGCCATTCTCATCCCTTGGTAAGTTAAA
>NW_027715708.1:0-326 GCF_054177405.1 Leptonychotes weddellii | reverse complement strand
TTTCATGCCCATCACCCAGTTACCCCATCCCTCACCCCCCCTTCCCCTCCAGCAACCCTGTTTGTTTCCTAAGATTAGGGTTTGTCTCCTTCTCTGGTTTTGTTTTGTTTTATTTTTCCCTCCCTTGCCCTGTGATCCTCTGTCTTGTTTCTCAAATTCCTCATATCAGTGAAATCATACGATAATTGTCTTTCTCTAACTGACTTATTTCGCTTAGCATAATACCCTCTAGTTCCATCCATGTCGTTGCAAATGGCAAGGTTTCATTCTTTTTGATGGCTACATAATATTCCACTGTGTGTGTGTGTGTGTGTGTGTGTGTGTGT
>NW_027715707.1:0-326 GCF_054177405.1 Leptonychotes weddellii | reverse complement strand
CCAGAGACCGGAGAGATGGGAGTGATTGACTCCTCTTCTCTGGGGGCTCACTGAGGAGTGGGGCCCCGAGTTTTCGGCTCCTCAGGGACCAGAGATTGGGAGGCTGCCATTTTCACTCCCGTCCTCCAAAGCTGTATGGAAAGCTTGCAGGGAACAAAAGCTCCCAGAGAGCAAACCCGAGCAGATTACTTAGCCCGGCCGGGGCAAGGGTGGGGCAATTCTGGCTCCTGCGGAGACATTTGGGAACCATGGCAACAGGCCCCTCCCCCAGAAGATCAGCAAAAACAGCCAGCCAGGGGGCGCCTGGGTGGCTCAGTCATTAAGTG
>NW_027715706.1:0-326 GCF_054177405.1 Leptonychotes weddellii | reverse complement strand
GTGGAAGAAAGGAGGATTTTATCGTCTTCTTATTCCCACTTTAAGTTGTAAAGGTTGGAAGTTCTGATATTTGGTAATTGCAAAAATGACCTGTTTTGCTGTTGTCGGGTGGATCACGATGCAATTTTGATTAGTATAATAGGAGAAAAATTGCACGGTATCCATCTGTAAACCGCAGGACCTTTGTTGACGACAGTCTATGTCAGTACTCAAGTAAGATGGTAAAATCCTTTCTCTAGTTACTACTATTAACAAGTGTTTTGGAATGTATCTAGGTTTTTTTCTTTTTTTTAAAGTTAAGATTTTTAAATAAAATATTTAAAGTT
>NW_027715705.1:0-326 GCF_054177405.1 Leptonychotes weddellii | reverse complement strand
TTTTTTTTTAAAGATTTTATTTATTTGTTTGACAGAGAGAGAGAGAGATCACAAGTAGGCAGACAGGCAGACAGAGGGAGAGGGAGAAGCAGGCTCCCCGCTGAGCACAGAGCCCAATGCGGGGCTTGATCCTAGGACCCTAGGATCATGACCTGAGCCGAAGGCAGCCGCTTAACCGACTGAGCCACCCAGACGCCCCGACACAGAGTTGTTTTAAACCAGAGTTGATTATTTTAGAAAACACAAAGCCCGCACCTATTGTCTGTCAGACCCTATGTGGAGTGACAGGGATCCAGACCCAGACAGAGTCCAACCCCAAGGGAGCT
>NW_027715704.1:0-326 GCF_054177405.1 Leptonychotes weddellii | reverse complement strand
TTTTTATTTTTTTAAGATTTTATTTATTTATTTGACAGAGAGAGACACAGCGAGAGAGGGAACACAAGCAGGGGGAGTGGGAGAGGGAGAAGCAGGCTTGCCGCTGAGCAGGGAGCCCGATGCGGGGCTTGATCCCAGGACTCTGGGATCATGACCTGAGCCGAAGGCAGATGCTTAACGACTGAGCCACCACCCAGGCACCCCAAGATGAAGTAGGTTTTAAGGCAAGAAGCATTATTACAAAATAGAAGAATGTTTCATAATGATGAAGGCTCAATATACCAAGAAAATTGGCATGCACCTAATTACACAGTGTTAAAACAAAA
>NW_027715703.1:0-326 GCF_054177405.1 Leptonychotes weddellii | reverse complement strand
GATTTTACCCTATGTCTCTACTATCCCTATCTCTCCACTTCATCAACAAATGTGAGCTCATGAAAATCATCTATACTTCATGTGTGTGTATGTTTGTGTGCTTTTGTTATCAGAACAAAGCAAGGGACAAATCCATATATTCTGTAATAAATAAGCTTATTTTCTCCTAAACAAAGTATGACTTTATATTGAGATTTCTAATTTTTTTCAACTGAGACCTTTCTCAACTTTTAAATAGAAATTTAAACAAAAATCCTGTGGTATAGCCAATGCCTTTCATTCCATAGTGGAAGTAACTTTGCTACAACTAGATGATGATGGAAAAT
>NW_027715702.1:0-326 GCF_054177405.1 Leptonychotes weddellii | reverse complement strand
GGGTGCACGTGTGTGGTTGCTTGTGTACGTGGCAATGAGCAGGTACGTTGCAGGATCTCCTAAAGGCTGTGTTATGTCTGGCGCTGACTAGGTCATCAAGAAAAAGCTAGTGGGATCCGTGAAGGCATTGCAGAAGCAGTACGTGTCCTCGGACATGGTGGTCACTAGTGAAGACGGAGATGCCAACGCCATGTGCAGTGCCCTGGAGGCTGTCTTTATCCACGGCCTGCACGCCAAGCACATCCGCGCCGAGGCCGGAGGGAAAAGGAAGAAAAGCGCCCACCAGAAGCCTCTTCCTCAGCCTGTCTTCTGGCCCCTCCTGAAAG
>NW_027715701.1:0-326 GCF_054177405.1 Leptonychotes weddellii | reverse complement strand
GCTTCTCCCTCTCCCACTCCCCCTGCTTGTGTTCCCTCTCTCTCTGTGTCTCTGTCAAATAAATAAAATCTTTAGAAAAAAGAAAAAGGAAATGTTTGTTGAATTAATGAGGAAGCACAGGCCACTATGAGATGGTGTTGTTCATAAGAGAGAATCGAGGAAGGTGGGATGGGGGTAGATAATATATACATTTTTAAATGAAATCACAATATTTAGTACTTAATGTGGTTATAAGATCCTAGGTGCTCAGTAGTACTAACAGTGTCTAATGTGTTTTTCCCAAAATTAGCTTGTTTAATCCCCTCTGCAGCCCAGTGAAGCAGGTC
>NW_027715700.1:0-326 GCF_054177405.1 Leptonychotes weddellii | reverse complement strand
GGCTCCAAAACCTGTGCTTCCAAGCTCTCCATGATTGGGGCGTATCCGAAACCCTCATGCCTCCATGCTTGGCTCTGCACCTTACAGCTTAGAACAGGGTCTAACACAGAGGAATAAGTGTTCCCTATTTGTTACCATCATTGTCTTTATTCCCTTGCAGTGCTTTACGGGCACAGATGTAACGGCAGTGGTTAGTGATTCAGATCAACAGCTGAAGGACCATCCCAACTGAGAGAAATGAGACCAGTTTTATGTGCTCCTCTCCCTCTAGAATGACGGTCAAGAGACAGTGATGACTCAGAGGTTGCCAGTGAGTTAAAGAAGTT
>NW_027715699.1:0-5619 GCF_054177405.1 Leptonychotes weddellii | reverse complement strand
CTGACTGGTGTGAGGTGGTATCTCATTGAGGTTTTGATTTGGATTTCCCTGATGCTGAGCGATGTTGAGCACTTTTTCATGTCTGTTGGCCGTTTGGATGTCTTCTTTGGAAAAATGTCTGTTCATGTCTTCTGCCCATTTCTTGATTTAGCCAAAGCATTTGAAAGAGACTGGATTTGAAAGAGAGGTCATGGATTAATTAATCAAAGATTTGAGCCAAAGTAGTTACTCACATGTCTTGCCATCCCTCCTCCCTATTCTCCCCAATAGTAATTGAGTGACTGCTGTCTGTAGGCATTACATGAAGCACTGTGGAACAATGGTGAGCATTTGCATGCTTAGGAAAAAATGGGTCTATCAAAGTTGTGTGGCTGGTCTAACTAATTTGGTGATAATGGAACCCAGGAGCTCTGTGACACAGGTAATAGTCTTTGATGCTCTTTGTATCTAGGGGTGATGCATCTGGCAATCATGGATGATCACATTGGTCCTTCTTCATTAGTTTATTTGTGTGATTATTTTATTAATGTTAGTTTTACGTCCACCCCCCAGTGGGATGTATGCTCCTTGAGAGTAAAAACTGTGTCACTTTTTGCTCACCATTGTTCCACAGTGCCTCACATAATGCCTACAGACAGCGGTCACTCAATTACTATTGGGGAGAAAGGGGAGGAGGGAAGGCAAGACATGTGAGAACCTACTTTGGCCCAAATCTTTGTTTGATTAATTAATCCATGACCTCTCTTTCAAATCCAGTCACTCGATGTCCTTCTGTGTCACAGAGTTCCACAGATCTTGCTTGTACTTAAAGAGGGATTTTCTCCTAGTAGTCTCTATCCACCAGATATACATATTATTTAAAAGTAATCCGTTTGATCTCTTTCAGTGGGACAGGGTAGTGTTGAATTACAGTCTTTTCTCGTAATTAAAAAATGAGGAAGAGACCATGACTTTCCAACGTGGAGAGTTAATACGTTCCTTCTAAGTAAGTAGACAGCAGGTTTGGAGACTGACATCTTTAAAGACAGCACATGGCACCTGTCTAATGTAATAGTATTCAGTAGGGATGCTGTTGATGCTACTTCAGTGAGGAAATTTTCCCCTTGCAGCATGCTTTAATGGCACGTTGCAGGACATCCATGGCTGACATTTACTGAATGCCAGCAGCGTGTCTCAATCATTGTGACCACTAATGAAAGTTTCTCCTGTAATTCCAATTACCTCTTAGTGGGAGGAACATGGTATTTTGTGCTGGGTTGAGAACCACCAGGGGGAGACTCTACAGAAACTAGAGATGCTTTTGCTTCCTCTGGATGAATCGTCCCTTTAGTGTTACCATTTGGAAAGTACATTTTTCATTCCTAATGTGTGATTCACTTCAATGAACTCAAAGCCATATTGTAGGGCAGGAAGTTCTCTCACTGGCTATTAAATACTGAATACTACAGTTCCCTCTGAGTAAGCAAAGCCTCCTCATTTTCTGACGGTGCTTTCAGGCATTAACAGTTTACTGAGAGAGATAGATGCTAGTACATTTGCCACACTCTTGTCTTCTCTGGCTATATCCTAACTTGGATTTTTATTAAATTAGTCTAAGTGGCTAGATCTGTAATGGTGGCAATCTATGAAAGGGACTTCACTTGAAGTTCTGAGCACTTTCCCCACCTTAGCAAAATGGCTCCCTCAACACCTTCACCACGTGAGGAAGAGGGTGTGTGTGTGTCTGAGGTTGGTCAAGGGGAGAAAGGAAGAAGAGAAGCAGGGAACACAGAGAGAAGACTAATATCATCTCCAGCATTTATAGTTGACCAATATCTAACCAACCAGAAACAGGGAGAGGTATGTTCTCAGAGCTGGCCCTCAGATTCTACAGTGGTGCTGAGATGCCACCTGACCCATTAAGCAGGGTCAGACCAGTCAAAATCCCACCTCCTGAGGTGCACTGGGGTGTTTTCCATATGCCCAGGCATCAGGCAGCTTAACTTGTGACACAAGCTTTGGGTTAAGAAAATACAGAAATGAATGCTTCTTAGAGATTTTTCTCGCAGTTTTTCATTACTGCCTGACTGACCATAAATTTTGAGTCACTATGAATAAATGCTAGTAAAATAGTTTCCATATGTTATTTTTGAAAGAAACCTCTTATTTTAATACCATCTTTTATTCTTAAATGCAAAGCACAGGGGCACCTTAGTGGGATAGTCAGTTAAGCGTCTGACCTGGTTTTGGCTCAGGTTGTGATCTCAGGGTTGTGAGTTCGAGCCCCCACGCCGGGCTACAGTGGGCAGTCTGCTCAAGACTGTCTCTCCCCTTCTCCCTCTGCCCCTCCCTCTAGCACTCTCTCTCTCTAAAGTAAATAAATAAATCTTAAAAAAAATCTAAAGCACATACAATGAAAACTCTAACAACACTGGTAGTAATTCAATAATAAATAACTAACATCAGATTCAAAATTTCCTTTCTTAGAATCCCGTACTGAAACAATTCCTTATCCTTTTAGCAAGTTCTGTGCATTAACACTTGGGTGTATGATGGTCCCTGGTTGGCATCACAGCGTAGTGATAAAGGGTAGAGGCTCTAGGTTTTAGTGTACTGGGTTCAAATTCTGACTTTGCTATTTACTAGTCATGAGACCCTGAACAAGTCAACTTACTTTCCTGTCCTCAGTTTCCCCATCTCTAAAATGGGGATAATAAGAGCCCCTCCATCACAGGCCTTTTTTGATGACCAAGTGAACTCCTATATGTAAAGTTCTCAGAACATAATAGAAAATACAATACAGTTGACCTTTGAACAACATGCGTTTGAACTGCATGGGGTCCACCTATATATGAAATTTTTTTGGTAAATAGAGTACATCACTGTAAATGTATTTTCTTTCCCTTATTTTCTTTTCTCTAGCTTTACTATAATAATACAGTGTATAATATATAGAACATCCAAAATGTATGTTAATAGACTGGCTATATCACTGGTAAGGCTTCTGGTCAACAGTAGGTTATTAGTAGTTTAGTTTTTGAGGTGTGAAAACTTTCATGCGGATTTGCGACTGCATGGGAGTCGGCGTTGTTCAAGGATCAAGTGTGTAAGTATTAGCTATTTTTGGTTTTCTGCACCTTTCATGGGTGGGTAAAGCTTAATTCAAAAGTTCTTCTTTCGGTTCTTTTTGTTATACACACTGATTCCTTAATGTCTTTTTGTCATTGTCTTATCCATCATATTAAAAAAATGTTACCTTGGGGAAGAAGGTACTCCAAATGTATCCTTTTGCTTTCTCTCTGTCTCTCTATCATGTCTGCTCTTTCCCTCCCACAAAAACCTTCAGAACATGATGAAATTGGAGAGATGTTTCTTATTTCTTCATCCATCTCTACCCTTGGGGTGTCCCCACCTCTGGGAACAGGCTGTCTACATGAGACACACCCACCTTTCAGGCCCTCACAGATCCCCGGACCTGCTTGGTTTTTCCTCACTGTTCAAAGTCTCTGGCCCAGTCGTTGACCCCAGGTTGGGAAGCTAATGGTTGATGATGGACCCCATGTGTTCCCCCATTTCCTGGGGTCTTTGCATTCTGTCCTTGAATCCCAGGAGAGTCAATACCATACCATAAATGAATGAAATCTCAGTGATGGAATTTCAGACATCATGTCATGGCAGCTGCAAAGATTATTTTTGGGCAGGGCCCCTTCTTAGCATCCCTCAGAATGTACCATGTAGGCAGCTGCCCAGCCTACTCATCTTTCCCTTATGCTTCAAATGGTGAATGAGACAAAAAGAAGAGCTGGCTCCTTTAAGGGAAGGTGATAATAGTGTTAAATAAATAGTTAGCCCTTCTCCTCTGGATATGGCTACATCCAGCCTCAGAGGGAAGTTGGACTGTTGATAAGGAAAAAAACTTCCTTACTCTTTGAGAAGTAGGGCAAGTGAGGAATGAAAACATGAACCAAATAGAAGTTTAATTTATAATTTACTGAGTAGCAAAGGAATACAATTTGTCCATAAAAGAACTTAATCCAGAACAAATTATTCCAATCATCTCCTAAAAAGAGTTAACTTAGAAATTTAGAGAGTAGAACAAGTTCGGTGCTCATTAGGTTGCACCAACTTGAGTCCTGGAGGAGTCTGTAAGATTTTGTTTTTATTTTTCTAAAGGATTATATAGGTCTAGATGAAAAGGACCAAGTTTTGAATTTGTTCTCCTAGGACCCATCTTTTTCAGGAATGATGTTGACTTTTTAATTTTTTTTCTGTTTACCACCAACTGAAGCTGTTGAATGTGTAGCATTGGATATTGTGGTAGATGGTCTCCAGAAATAACCACCTGCAACCCTCCTATGTCTCTCACATCAAGAGGTGGGGCTTGGACCTTTGAATATGGACTGGCCTTGGAACTCACCTTGACCAATAGAATGCATCACAAGTGATGTTCTGGGATTTCTGAGCTGAAGCTGTAAGAGAACTGGAAGCTCCCACTCCCCTTCTCTTGGAGCCCACTTGCCCTGCAGTGGGTTAAATCCAGGCTAGACTATGGAGTCGAGTAAGAGTCCCTGGAAGATAAGAGGGTGCTTTGAATATTCCAGGCCCAGGTGAGCCCCCAGTTGAATACAGCCGTATGAATTGCTACAGCTACCCAAAAGAATTCCACAGCTGAGATCAGTCAACTCACAAAATTGTGAGCAATAATAAATCATTGGCTTACGCCTCTGAGTGCTGGGGTGGTTTTTAATGCAGTGATAGCTAACTAACACAGGGGTTGATCTTCCCTGATTCCTTCCTTACCCTTTTCACTTCTTCTCTCCTACACTGCACCCCAGGGACTTGTCTGAACTGAAACACAGGTTTTTCAGACCCAGGGGCAGGAGGGGCTCAGCTGAAGGGAATGTGCGCCAGTGATCCTCCAGGAAAGGGTTGCAAGGTCAGCTTCAAGCAAGTCATAGTAGAGTCTTTCCTTTGGGTCTGAGGGATGTGAAAAAGGATTTGCTCTCTTGTATGGCTGGGGTTCAGAATACAAACTGTCTGATTATAAATCAGTGCAGCCTGCTTCAGCTAGGTATAATAATGCTGCAGCCTACTGGTTTCTGCTATGTTTGGCTACTCAGCCATAACTGTAGTTATTCATACATGGTAGCAATAAATTGAACCACTCAAATGTGCCTGTAAGAGAGGGACTTCATCCCTCTTCCCTTTCCTTCTGTTCCCCTCCCTTCCCTTCCCATTAGCATTTGGGTAAGAAGTGAAAGTCAGGTCACCTACACTTAGATCCAAATTCTTTGTGCCTATAAAGCTATAGGATAGAGTTTTCCACTACATTCCCCTCTGAATGTCAGTTCTGTGAGATGGGATGCTAATAACTGTTATATAGAAAAGATTTATGGGCAACTAGTACGTTAAAAAATATTAATCAGAAGTCTTTGTTTTTGTGTGTGTGTGTATTTTTTTTTTTTTGCTGGATTTTTCAGTCTTTGATAGATTATTTATTTATTTATTTATTTAAAAATTTTATTATGTTAATGTTAGTCACCATACAATACATCATTAGTTTTTGATGTAGTGATCCACGATCCATCGTTTTCATATAACACCCAGTGCTCCATGCAGTACGTGCCCTCCTTAATACCC
>NW_027715698.1:0-326 GCF_054177405.1 Leptonychotes weddellii | reverse complement strand
TTTTTTAAAGATTTTATTTATTTATTTGAGACAGAGAGAATGAGAGAGACAGAGAGCACATGAGAGGGGGGAGGGTCAGAGGGAGAAGCAGACTCCCTGCCGAGCAGGGAGCCCGATGCGGGACTCAATCCCGGGACTCCAGGATCATGACCTGAGCCGAAGGCAGTCGCTTAACCAACTGAGCCACCCAGGCGCCCCAATAAACTGCACTCTTAAAGGCACGTTATTTCATACACTTGGCCGTCTGTATACCCCATGCAGCCATCACCACACTCAAGATGATGAAATACTCCATTATCTAAAAGTTTCCCTGTGCCGCCTTGTGG
>NW_027715697.1:0-326 GCF_054177405.1 Leptonychotes weddellii | reverse complement strand
ATCGACGGGGACAACGTGGGACCAAGAGCCGATGGCAGGACTTAGTGCTGGTAGCTCTTCCTGCTGGAGGATGAGCTGGTGGTGTATTTGATGGTGGAGCTGCTGCCCCCAGAGGAGCTGAAGCCAGCCCCCATGCCTCTGCCACTGCCGGAACTGAAGCCGGCTCCAAGGCTGTGGCCGCTGCCGTAGGAGTAGCCGCTGCCTCCGCCCAGGCCTGAGCCACCGCCCACAGCGCTGGTGCTGCTATGGCCACCAGACATGGTGGACTGCACCACAGCTGTGAAGGGGACAGGGACAAAGACACAAGGACACGGTGAGCTCACTCT
>NW_027715696.1:0-326 GCF_054177405.1 Leptonychotes weddellii | reverse complement strand
TAACATAATAAAATAAAATAAAAAAGAATGCAGAATTGTAAAGAACAGCTCCCTGCATATTTTCATCTAAGAAAGAAGGTGAAACTACACACAAAGAGTTTGCCAATATTTTTTTTACATTTTGCCACTGCTTAATATAAGTTGTTGGTGGAGTTGGTGAGTGGTGGTGGGGGGGGGGAACTTCTTTTCTATTTATCTGATTTCCCTAAGGAAGGTTTCCCCTTGGCCCACCCTCTCATTCTTCTGGAATGCTGGTGAGTGAGAGAGAGGACCTGGACATGCAGAGCCCAGGTCTTTGCTCACTTACGCACTAGGGATCACAAGGT
>NW_027715695.1:0-326 GCF_054177405.1 Leptonychotes weddellii | reverse complement strand
CCCCAGAGGGGAGGGGGCTCCCTCGGACCAGGGCAGCGCCTCACCAGGGGCCACGGGGACCCCTTCCTCTCTGTGTTCTAGGGGCCCTGTGCTTTGCGGAGCTTGGTACGATGATCACCAAGTCGGGGGGCGAGTACCCTTACCTGATGGAAGCCTTCGGGCCCATCCCTGCCTACCTCTTTTCCTGGACCAGCCTGTTTGTCATAAAGCCCACATCCTTCGCCATCATCTGCCTCAGCTTCTCCGAGTATGTCTGTGCGCCCTTCTACTCAGGCTGCAAGCCCCCTGAGGTTGTCGTGAAATGCCTGGCTGCCGCTGCCATCTGT
>NW_027715694.1:0-326 GCF_054177405.1 Leptonychotes weddellii | reverse complement strand
GTCAAATTTATGGTATGTTAATTTGAAAAATGAAGTTAAAATATCAGCAAAGTTAATGAGATAGATATGTATGTGTATACGCATCTGCAAATGATGGATAAAATGTATGCACAGAACATTTGAAACCACTGACCAACTATTCAGTCACAAAAAAATAATGGCTCATATAGAGAAGGGGATTCAACGATACAAACTTCCATTTATAAGTAAGTAAGACAAGGGAATACAATGTACAGCATAGGGATTACAGTTAATAATATGTAACAACTTCGTATGGTGACAGATAGGGGCTAGATTTTTCATGGTGATCACTTTGTAATGTATAT
>NW_027715693.1:0-326 GCF_054177405.1 Leptonychotes weddellii | reverse complement strand
CAGGATCATGACCTGAGCCGAAGGCAGTTGCTTAACCAACTGAGCCACCCAGGCGCCCGTTCATATTTCTTATTGTCAGATTTCCTATGTCCAGCCAATGTGAAGAGTATGCTGTGCTATTTATTTTAAAATTTAATTTGCATTTCCTTTTTTACTGGTATTACTGGTGTCGTGAAGAATCTTGCCCTCAACCTTTTTTTTCCCCCCCTTTCAGTTGTATAGTCTGTCATTTACGTTTTAACTTATAGGTGTTCATAAATTCTTGATGCCAGTTCTTTCTTGAGTAAATACTTCTTAGTATCTATTTTTTGTCTCAGTCTGTGGCT
>NW_027715692.1:0-326 GCF_054177405.1 Leptonychotes weddellii | reverse complement strand
GTCACTATTCCCACCTGCTGTCCACACCCACCATGAGAGTCACACTGTGGCACCTTCTGAGGCCAGGGGGATTATTACTGGGGACACCTTGTAGCCTTTATGTGTATTAACCCACTGATCCCTCACTATGACCACTGAGATGGTTCTACTACTGACCCATTTACAGGTGAGGATGCTGGGGAACATGCAGGGTGAGCTATCTGCCTAGATCCCACTGCTGGTGATTAGTAGAGCCGAGATTCAACACAGCTGTCTGGCTCCACAGCCACACTCCTGAACCACTAAGCTCTGCTGCCAAAATGTCGTGGTGTCTGGGAGAGACAATG
>NW_027715691.1:0-326 GCF_054177405.1 Leptonychotes weddellii | reverse complement strand
CACTTGATTCATGTCTCAAAAAGATTACTCTGGGTGCTAGATGGAAGTTAGATTATGGAAGGGGCATGAAAGGGGGAAGATCTGTTAGAAAGTTCTGACTGCATTCCAGATGGGTGAGGACGCTGACTTAAATTAAGGTAGTGACAGGGGAGGTGGTTTATCACAAAATATAAATAGTTGATCAGAAGGGACAAGTTATCGAATTAGTAGAGAAATACGGATATGAATATAACAGTTTCACATTATGGACTGTTGTTATTTTAACCTACCCATACCCCACACTGCCTCCTTCATATGGTAAGCAGATTTCTGACGATACTGAAGTG
>NW_027715690.1:0-326 GCF_054177405.1 Leptonychotes weddellii | reverse complement strand
TTTTTTAAGATTTTATTTATTTATTTGAGACAGAGAGAATGAGAGACAGAGAGCATGAGAGGGAGGAGGGTCAGAGGGAGAAGCAGACTCCCTGCCGAGCAGGGAGCCAGATGCGGGACTCGATCCAGGGACTCCAGGATCATGACCTGAGCCGAAGGCAGTCGCTTAACCAACTGAGCCACCCAGGCGCCCCTTTAAGATTTTATTTTTAAGTAATCTCTACACCCAGTGTGGGACTTGAACTTAAAACCCTGAGATCGAGTTGCATGCTCCATCCACTGAGTCAGCCAGGCACCCCATACTTCGCCATATTTTAAATCAGTGTT
>NW_027715689.1:0-326 GCF_054177405.1 Leptonychotes weddellii | reverse complement strand
TTTTTTAAAGATTTTATTTATTTATTTGAGACAGAGAGAATGAGAGAGACAGAGAGCACATGAGAGGGGGGAGGGTCAGAGGGAGAAGCAGACTCCCTGCCGAGCAGGGAGCCCGATGCGGGACTCGATCCCGGGACTCCAGGATCATGACCTGAGCCGAAGGCAGTCGCTTAACCAACTGAGCCACCCAGGCGCCCCAATAAACTGCACTCTTAAAGGCACGTTATTTCATACACTTGGCCGTCTGTATACCCCATGCAGCCATCACCACACTCAAGATGATGAAATACTCCATTATCTAAAAGTTTCCCTGTGCCGCCTTGTGG
>NW_027715688.1:0-5620 GCF_054177405.1 Leptonychotes weddellii | reverse complement strand
CTAGAGGGGAGGGGGTGGGAGGATGGGTTGGCCTGGTGGTGGGTATTGAGGAGGGCACGTTCTGCATGGAGCACTGGGTGTTGTACACGAACAATGAATCATGGAACACTTCATCTAGAACTAATGATGGGGATTTACATAAGAATGGGGATTAACATAAGAATAAAAAAAAAATTGAAAAAAAAAAAAAGGAAACAGAGGACTTGAACAACACTGTTGACCATATACAAAGGTGCCAAGCTATACAATAGGAAAAGGACAGTCTTTTCAACAAATGGTGTTGGGAAAACTGGATAGCTACATGCAAAAAAAAAAAAAAAAAAAAAAGTTGGATCCTTACCTTACACCATATACAAAATTAATTCAAAATGGATTAAAGACCTAGATGTAAGACCTGAAACCCTAAAACTGCTAGGAGAAAATATAGGGGGAAAGTTTATAACATTGGATTTGGCAATGATTTCTTGGTTATGACACCAAAAGCATACATGGCAACAAAAGGAAAAAAAAAAAAAACCTCAAAGCTAAAAACTTGTGCATGGCAAAGGAAACAATCAGCAGCATGAAAAGACAACTTATGGAATGGGAGAAAATGTTTGCAAACTGTATTTCTGATAAAGGGTTAATATCCAGAGTATATAAACAACTCTTACAACTGAACAACAAAAGATCAAATAACCTAATTTAAAAATGGACAATGGTCTTGAATAGACGTTTCTCAAAGAAGATACACAAATGACTAAAAGCATATGAAAAGATGTTCAACATTACTAATATTAGGGAAATGTAAATTAAAACTACAATGAGAGATCACATTATGCTCATTAGGGTGGCCATTATATAAAAAAACCAAAACAGCAAATAGCAATTGTTGGTGAGAATGAGGAGAAATTGGAATTCTTGTGCACTGTTCATGAGGATATAAAGTGGTGCAGCCATTATGGAAAACAGTATAGAGGTTTATCAAAAAAGTTAAAAATAGAATTACCATATAATATAGCAATCTCACTTCTGGATATATACACAAAAGAATTGAAACAGGATCTTTAAGAAATATTTGCATGCCCATGTTCATTACAACATTATTCACAACAGCCAAGAAGTGGAAGCAATCTGTCTATCAACAGATAGATAAAGAAAATGTAGTATAGACATACAATGGAATATTTATTATTCAGCCTTAAAAAAGGAAGGCAATCCTGTCAAATGCTACAACATGGATGAACTTTGAGGACACTACGGTAAGTGAAATGAGCCAGTCACAGAAGGACAAATACTACATGATGCCACTTATATCAGGAATCTAAAATAGTTAAACTCTTAGAAACAGAAAGTAGAATGATAATTTCCAGGGCCTTTGGGGAGGGGGAAAAGGAGAATTGTTCAGTGGGTATAGAGTTCTGGTTTTGCAAGATGAAAAAGTTCTAGAGATACATTTTGCAACAATGTGGCCATAATTAATACTACTTAGTCTACACTTTAAAATGGTTAAGATGGTACATTTTATGTGATGTGTTTTTGACCACAATAAAAAATATCTGCCTCAAAGAACAACAACAAAGTTATATATAATTCCATTTATATGACACCTTCAAAAAGGTGCAAAAGTGTAGTAACAGAGACATTAAGTAGTTGCTGGAGGTTTGGGGTGGGAAGAGAGTTGCAAAAGGAAGTATTCAGGGACGATGGAGCTCTTCTGTCCCCTGAGTGAGGTGGTGGTTACATGAATCTATACGTGTGTTAAAACCCACACCACACTGTTCACTCCCCTCAAAATCAATTTTTCTATATGTTAATTTTTAAAATAAAATGATCAAAAAATTAAATATGAAATGCAAACATTTTTAAAATAAAATAAATATATATAAATATAAAATTAAATATAAAAATTCATGATTCTGTATCATCAGGTCAGCAAATTATATGTACCCTTGATAGAAATCAGAGTTATTTTAAAGAGAAGTCTATGTAATAATGACCATTGTTGCTTCTATGCCGTGTTACAGATTGCTCTCTGTGGCCTCATGCAACATTGTTCTTCTTTACGTGTGTTTTTTTTTCTTTTTAATAACTTCAAACTGTTCTCACACTAAGCTCTCATTTTATTATTTTCCTGATGAATGGGGGAAGGAGCATTTATCATTCTATCTCTTCTAGTTCTTTTTCTTATATCATGTGTAACACCTCCCAGCTTGAATTCACCTAAACACCTAATTAAAGGGTTTTTAAAATCGAAGTCTTCTAGATTATTTACGGACATGTTAAACAAAGCTGGGTTTGACCTGACTATACCCAGGTCTGCTAATCTAAACCACAATCATTCAACCACATGCTGCTTGATTTTAAGCTCTCCGTTGTTTACAGTCCTATCTGAGATCCATTTCATGGTATCAATAACTAAAGGAATTCATTTCCATTTCTCTAATGCGTATGCTACCAAATGCTTACGCCAAAGTCCAGATGTTTTATATCCTTTTGTCTATTCATTTGATAATTGCATGAAAAAATTTGATCTCACATCCTCTTAGTGGCAACCTACAAGGAAGAGAAGAGCAGTGTGAGTCCATTAGAATCAGTTTGTTCCTGAGAGTTAGATAATAAGTCAGTAAGTAAATAGAAGACATGAGCAATAAAGACAGATGCCTTGTAAAGATAAGCAGATCTTCAGCTTGGAGCAACAACATAGAAAAGAAAGAAAGCAAAGCAAACAGTAAGGCAGAGAAATTTCTTATTTTGAAGGTTAGCGGTCCATGAGTTCACAGATGCAGTTAGAATTAAACACGCCGATGATGATAAGTCATAATAATCTCTGTAATAGATGACACAGGGTGGTGTTTGGATGCAGAGACAAAAGAACAACAGAAAAGTAGAATCAAAGCTGCACTGTAAAGAGAATTATGGAATATGAAGGCTTTGAGTAAGATTCCTGTGATGATGAATGAATATAATTGAAAAGAAATAGCATTTGGACTCGTTCAATTTGAAACACAAGTAACAGGTCCCAGACAAAATGAGGGGAGTTCATAAAAGAAGAGCCTAAAAGTGAGAAGATGCTTAAAAAGTGAAATGTTAAAATAAGTATTTATCGGGTGTCCTATAAACAGGTCTGGAACGCAGGCAAATAGGCACAGTGTTGTCAAAGATATCTCTGATCTGTAAAAAAATAATAAATGAAATAACATTAAGCTCTGCTTCTAGATATGAGATACTGGGGACTCAATTTGTGGGAGGGGAATTGTGAACTTGATCACTAATGGTGATGAAAAAACAGTATGTCTTGTTAAGGTGGTTATAAACTAAAAAATGATACTGATTATATCATTTCTCCACATAAAATCTTATTTAACCCTGACTGAATAACCTTCGAGGCCCTTTGCAAAATGGGCTTATCCCCTCTAGCACCTCCTCATCCATACCTGGTAACTGTCTTCCAAGTGCTGCGTTGCTACCTCACAGCATTCTTGCAGGAGAGTTAATGAAACAAAGTACCTAGGACCAGGCACATAAGTGTTTCACAAATGCTAATTGCCTTACCGTTCAATTCCCCTTCCTTGGAGCCCTACATTCTCTCCACACCAGACTGGAGCATGCTGTGCTCATAACAGTTCTGTGTCTTTTTTCATATCCACTCTTAAACATCATCTCAGATATTTTCTTTGTTTTTAATTTGGCAAAACACAATTCATCATAGAGAACCAGCTTCAATGTTCTGTCTGTTTTGCCCTGCCAGGCAGAAATGATCACTATGTCTGAGCTGACCCCATAGCACTCTGGTCCTATTTCCCAGAATTTTACTTATTTCATTGTTTTTTCTCCCACTGACTACAAGTTCCTCGAGGGCAATCAATGGATCTAATTATTCTCTGCATATCCGGAGTTTAGCAAAGTTGATCATTCACTCATTCATTCCATCACTAAACACTAATTGGGCAACTATAATGTTAGAAGCACCTTGGATACAGATTTAAGGACAAATGGTCACTGCTTTCAAAAACCTCCTGTCTGTTGTGGGAGAGAGGTCTAGTTAATAATGACTACCAGTGGGATGTCAGGGGATTTGTGATTTCTTCTTAATGCTATTTGTGGATTGTGTGCATATTTAAAATGAGGACTTTGTAAAATACAAGAAGATATTGATATTCTATTTTCGCTTGGAAAAAGGAATTGCAGGTATGATGATAGAATTCTATAAGGGGTAATGGGGGCACCAAGGAGAAAGCTAAAAGGCAGACAGGTCAAGAGAAGCTTGGTAGAGGAGAACAATAATGGACTGCATCCATTAGAAACACAAACAACAGAGGTGGAGCCCTGGTCCTGTTCTTCCACCCAGCAGTGTACTAAGAAGGCTAAACTATGCTCAGAGAATTATCTTCTGACTTTGCAGTACTTTGGTTTCTTCATTCATATCTATTAAATTGTATGCTTAAGAAACCCCACATCTCTGATTCCATACAAATTTTAGAATTGTTCCAGCACTTTGAAAAATGATTGGAATTTTGATCAGGTTGGCGTTGAAGGTATAGATTGCTTTGGGTAGCATAGACATTTTAACAATGTTTATTCTTCTGATCCATGAGCATGGAATGTTTTTCCATCTTTTTGTGTCTTCTTCAATTTCTTTCATGAGTATTCTGTAGTTCCTAGAGTATAGATCCTTTACCTCTTTGGTTAGGTTTATTCTGAGGCATCTTATGGGTTTTGGTGCTATTGTAAATGGAGTTGTTTCTCTAATTTCTCTTTCTACAGTTGCACTGTTAGTGTATAAGAAAGCAACTGATTTCTGTGCATTGATTTTGTATCCTGCCAGATTACTGAATTGCTGTATGAGTTCTAGTAATTTGGGGGTGGAGTCTTTTGGATTTTCCACATAAGGTATCATGTCATCTGTGAAGAGAGAGAGTTTGACTTTGTCTTTGCCAATTTGAATACCTTTTATTTCTTTTTGTTGTGTGATTGCTGTTGCCAGGACTTCTAGTACTATGTTGAACAGTAGTGGTGAGAGTGGGCATCCTTGTCGTGTTCCTGATCTTAAGGGAAAGGCTCTCATCTTTTCCCCATTGAGGATGATATTTGCTGTGGGTTTTTCATAGATGGATTTTATGAACTTGAAGAATGTTCCCTCTGTCTCTATACTCTGAAGAGTTTTAATCGGGAAAGGATGCTGTATTTTGTCAAATGCTTTTTCTGCATCAATTGAGAGGACCATATGGTTCTTCTCTCTCCTCTTATTAATGTGTTCTATCACATTGATTGATTTGTGAATGTTGAACCACCCTTGCATACCAGGGATAAATCCCACTAGGTCAGAAAAGACTCTGAATCGCTAAGGAAATTTTGAAAAAGAAAAACAAACCTGGGGGCATCATGTTGCCTGATTTCAAGCTATATTACAAAGCAGTGATCACCAAGACAGCATGGTACTGACCCAAAAACAGACATATAGACCAATGGAACAGAATAGAGAGCCCAGATATGGACCCGCAACTCTATGGAGAAATAATTTTTGATAAAGCAGAAAAAAATATGCAATGGAAAAAAGTCTCTTCAATAAATGGTGCTGGGAAAATTGGACAGCTATATACAGAAAATGAAACTCGACCATTCTCTAACACCATATACA
>NW_027715687.1:0-326 GCF_054177405.1 Leptonychotes weddellii | reverse complement strand
CCGTGCTCTCACAGCGCTGGCGAGTTCTTGTTTGCTTCTCTAGACAGTAACAGAAAAGCACCACTGCTCAGTAAGAACCTTGAATAATTTAAAATTTTGGTCTAGTTTCTCAAAGGGCCCAGAGAAGGAACGTGTGACATTTCTCCTGGTTTGTATGTTCTCTAAGAAGTCAAACTGCTGTCCGCTTTGGTAAAGAAACAAGCTGTTCTATCCGTTTCATTCCTTAACTACAGTGCTAGAAACTACAGGACACGGGAAGTAAAGCATTAAAATTCAGATGCACTCCCTCTGCCTTTTGGCCTAAAGCTGTAGATGATCCATGTTTT
>NW_027715686.1:0-326 GCF_054177405.1 Leptonychotes weddellii | reverse complement strand
GAGGCTGTGCCTTGTCCGGGCCTGGTGTCCGGGCCTCACCACTCGGCTCCCCCATCCGACTCTGGGGCGGTGGTGCCGGGAAGGACCCTGGGCCCAGAGCACCGGAGTTACAGGCCTGCCAGAGCCACTTACCATCTGGAGTAGTTTCTCCTCTTCTCCCCTCACCTCTGTTTTCCCCTCTGGAAAATGGTGTTGATGCTCCCGCGCGGTGGCTGATCGGAAACTTGAAACGAGCCAGGAGCTGGGCCGCAGCCCTCCCGGGAGAACGCGGGCAGCACTCCGTTGGACTGGGGGCCCCTGGCTGGCACTGGGGGGCAGGATGTCTC
>NW_027715685.1:0-326 GCF_054177405.1 Leptonychotes weddellii | reverse complement strand
TGATTTTGATTATTATACTATAATTATGTTAAAATATATCCTGGTTCTGAGGAATTACACAGAGAAGTAAAGAAGTTAAGGGACCTATCGTCTCTAATCTATTCTCAAATGGTTCGGGGGGAAAATGAATGAGAGAGAATATGATAAACTGTGGCAAAATGTTGGCAGTTGGTGAATCTGGTTGAAGGGCATACTATTCCTACAACTTTTCTGTAAATATAAAATCATTTCAAAATACAGGTTTAAAAGTCCTTGAGAATCACCATGGTGTTGGAAAACCAAGGGAATATGGTACCAGGAGTGTTATGGCTGGGAAAACTGTGCAG
>NW_027715684.1:0-326 GCF_054177405.1 Leptonychotes weddellii | reverse complement strand
TTACAAATATGTTAGTCTTTGATTCTGCTCCTTGACGTGTAAAATGGCCCCAAAAGCCAATGGGAAAAAAAATTAAAAACCTAGAAAACCACATGTAGAAAATTGGGAGACAGTGTACTATGTTTTTTTTTTTTTTTTAAAGATTTTATTTATTTATTTGACAGAGAGAGAGATAGCGAGAGCAGGAACACAAGCAGGGGGAGTGGGAGAGGGAGAAGCAGGCCTCCCGCCGAGCAGGGAGCCCGATGTGGGACTCGATCCCAGGACCCTGGGATCATGACCTGAGCTGAAGGCAGACGCTTAACAACTGAGCCACCCAGGCGCCC
>NW_027715683.1:0-326 GCF_054177405.1 Leptonychotes weddellii | reverse complement strand
AGGAGTTTTAGCAGCATCCCTGGCCTCCTCCCAGTAAATGCCAGAAGACCCCCTAGTCATGGCAACTGAAATGTCTACAGACCTTGCCAACTGCCCTTTAGGGTCAGGATCATCCTTGGTGGAGAACCCCTGTATTAGAGGTATAGTCAGTACAGGTTAGCTTTTGTGGATGAGCTAAGAGATAAAGGACTTCTTTTACTTGTGTATATGGTTCTAACTCTATAGTGACTGGGTAGAAGAGAAGTGTTTACATAATCCACACAAGTATGTCTTGTTCGTATGGATTTCACCAGAGTGAAGAACAGAAAAAAGGTGAATTTTTTTTT
>NW_027715682.1:0-326 GCF_054177405.1 Leptonychotes weddellii | reverse complement strand
CCAGAGACCGGAGAGATGGGAGTGATTGACTCCTCTTCTCTGGGGGCTCACTGAGGAGTGGGGCCCCGAGTTTTCGGCTCCTCAGGGACCAGAGATTGGGAGGCTGCCATTTTCACTCCCGTCCTCTAAAGCTGTATGGAAAGCTTGCAGGGAACAAAAGCTCCCAGAGAGCAAACCCGAGCAGATTACTTAGCCCGGCCGGGGCAAGGGTGGGGCAATTCTGGCTCCTGCGGAGACATTTGGGAACCATGGCAACAGGCCCCTCCCCCAGAAGATCAGCAAAAACAGCCAGCCAGGGGGCGCCTGGGTGGCTCAGTCATTAAGTG
>NW_027715681.1:0-326 GCF_054177405.1 Leptonychotes weddellii | reverse complement strand
TCTGACTTCAGCTCAGGTCATGATCTCAGGGTTGTGGGATTAAGCCCCGCATCAGGGTCCCTGCTCATCGGGGAGTCTGCTTGTCCCTTTCCCTTTGCCCCTCCTCCTGTTTGTGCTCTCTCTCTCTCTCAAATAAATAAATAAAATCTTTAAAAAAAAAAAATAATAGTCTCCCTCTATTTACGTTTAACAATATTATGGGGAGAAAGAAGTGATCTATCCTTTTTTCTCCAAAATGTTCAGATCACTCTTACCTAGCTTCTTCCCTTTACAATATAAATGATCTTCTATCTGCATTAGAAATCTTACATTTCTTTTTTTTTTTT
>NW_027715680.1:0-326 GCF_054177405.1 Leptonychotes weddellii | reverse complement strand
TGGAACATAATAGAGACAAATAAAAGAACTAAAATCTAATCAAGTCAAAATCAAAAAGGCTATTAATGAGGTGCAATCAAAAATGGAGGCTCTAACTGCTAGGATAAATGAGGCAGAAGAGAGAACTGGTGATATAAAAAGACCAAGTGATGGAAAATAAAGAAGCTGAGAAAAAGAGAGCTAAACAACTACTGGATCATGAGGGCAGAATTTGAGAGATAAGTGATGCCATAAGACGAAACAATATTAGAATAATTGGGATCCCAGAAGAAGAAGAAAGAGAGAGAGGGGCAGAAGGTATAGTGGAGCAAATTATAGCAGAGAAC
>NW_027715679.1:0-326 GCF_054177405.1 Leptonychotes weddellii | reverse complement strand
TTGGGTATTAAAGAGGGCACATATTGAATGGAGCACTGGGTGTTATATGCAAACAATGAATCATGGAACACTACATCAAAAACTAGTGATGTAATGTGTGGTGATTAACATAACATAATAAAATTAAAAAAAAAAAATAAAACACTATGTAAGAAGCTGGGGGATATAGTAGGTCCAGCCATCAAGAAGCTTCCAGCTTGGGAGACAGACATTAAGTAGGGAAGAGAGAGAACAGGCAGTGGAAATCCTTGAGAAAGGAAAGGAGAAGGATTATTTGTGAGGAACAAAAAGAAAGCCAGTATGACTGTTGCTCTATATCAGGATAA
>NW_027715678.1:0-326 GCF_054177405.1 Leptonychotes weddellii | reverse complement strand
GCCGGGGCGCGGCCGGCGTGGGGCGGGGCCCGGGCGGGGTGCGTACGGAGGTAGGAAGAGGCGGCCGCAGACTTTCCGGTCGGCCCCTCGTTCGCTGCCGCGCGCCGGCCGGCTGGCCGCTCGGGTCGGTTGGCAGCTGCCTGGTGTCCGAGGGATCCGGCCGCTGCTTCCCTACTTCCGGGGAGCTGTTTCGGGCAGTTCCAGGTGAGACTTAGAGCCGCGAGGCCTCTTGCCGTGCGTGCGCAGACGCCTCCCGGGTGGGGTGACAGGTGTGTGCACGGCCCCCGGTTGTGTGGAGGCGCCGGGCTGGGGGCGCGGGGCCGGCG
>NW_027715677.1:0-5620 GCF_054177405.1 Leptonychotes weddellii | reverse complement strand
GCAAAGGAAACAAAAGTAAAAATGAACTATTGGGACTTCATCAAGATAAAAAGCTTCTGCACAGCAAAGGAAACAGTCAACAAAACTAAGAGGCAGCCCATGGAATGGGAAAAGATATTTGCAAATGACATTATGGATAAAGGGCTGGTATCCAAGATCTATAAAGAATTTCTCAAACTCAACACCCAAAAAACAAATAATCCAGCCAATAAATGGGCAGAAGACATGAACAGACACTTCTCCAAAGAAGACATATAAATGGCTAACAGAGAGGGAAAAAATGTTCAACATTACTAGCCATCAGGGAAATTCACATCAGAACCACAATGAGACACCACCTTGCACCAGTTAGAATGGCAAAAATTAACAAGACAGGAAACAACAAATGTTGGCAAGGATGTGGAGAAAAGGGAACCCTCTTACACTGTTGGTGGGAATGTAAGCTGGTACAGCCACTCTGGAAAACAGTATGGAGGTTCCTCAAGACATTAAAAATAGAGCTACCCTGTGACCCAGCAATTGCACTACTAGGTATTTACCCCAAAGATACAGATGTAATGAAAAGAAGGGACACATGCACCCAATGTTCACAGCAGCAATGTCCACAATGGCCAAACTGTGGAAGGAGCCCAGATGTCCTTCAACAGATGAATGGATAAAGAAAATGTGGCTTATATATACAATGGAATATTACTCAGCCATTGGAAGGGATGAATACCTACCATTTACATCAACATGGATGGAACTGGAGGGTATTATGTTAAGTGAAATAACCAGAGAAAGACAATTATCATATGGTTTCACTCATATGTGGAATATAAGAAACAGTGCAGAGGATCATAGAGGAAGGGAGGGAAAACTGAATGGGAAGAAATCAGAGAGGGAGATAAGCCATGAGAGACTCTTGACTCTGGGAAACAAAATGAGGGTTGCAGAAGGGGAGATGGGTGGGGGGATGGGGCAACTGGGTGGTAGGCATTAAAGAGGGCATGTGATGTCATGAGCACTGGGTGTTATATGCAACTGATGAATTAATTGAACTCTACATCTGAAACTAATGAGGTACTATATGTTGGCTAATTGAATTTAAATAAAATAAATAAAAACAGCCCCCCCCCAAAAAAAACAAACCCCATAAAACCAGACAAATCCAAAAGAGAGCTGATCTTCCTAGGTGAATTGTATATAAGTAGAATGTATTAATAGAACTATCTTTTAATAATTGTATACTTTTCAATTTATAAGCAGCAGGCTCATGTTTAAGCACAAAAACTGGAACAATAACTGTTTATCAAAAAATTTTGCAGGCATCTAAGTGGCTCAGTAGGTTAAATGTCTGACTCTTGGTTTCTGCTCAGGTCATGATCTCAGGGTCCTGGGAACGAGCCCTGACTTGGGTTCCGTGCTCTGCGTGGACTCTGCTTGTCCTTCTCCCTCCTTCTCTGTTTCTCCTGTGGCACTCTCTCTCTCTCAAATAGATAAATAAAATCTTTTAAAAAAATTTGCTCCAGGATTCTAGATTCACAAATCCCTTTTGCTTCTTGCTCATGAAAATTCTGAACAAGTGGTAGGAGTATTGACTCAGTTACGTGAGAATCATTAGAGACCTCCTGCTTATTTCAGTGTTTTGTTAGATCCAGTGGCCAAGCTATATCTAACTTGTTTAATATGTACAACAGCAAAATGCATGAAAACTTGCATTGATTTAGGAAAAAAGAAAAAAGAAAAAAGAAAACGTCCATTGATTTAGTTCCAGGTTCCCCACTACATTTAATTAGTTCTCATTCTATACAGACTCTCTTTTTTAATTTTTTTTTTTTACATTTTAAAGCTTTATCATACTTTAGAAGATATAAAAATACACAACATTAGCACTTAAAAAAATTAAAAGGTTTTAAAACTGGCTACATTTTCAACATGTTCCTTCTGATATATTTTTCTAAGATTTAATAGACTAAAATCAGACCTCATACCAGGTTTATCAACCTTTCAAAAACAAAGAAACAGTTAACTAGGTTATATATTTACTGCCTCTAACATATCCAATTATGGCAAGCCTTGGAGCCAAGCATTCATAGGCAAGCCAAGTCATCCTGTGATTTGAATGCTACAACACCCACCCCTCCTTTGCACTAAACTTCAGAGAAGACAACATATAAACCCTTCAGAGATTTCTCAGTGATAAATTCTGCAGATGCCTAATAGTAGCACCTGGCTCTGGAAACTCTTGGTCCAGGCATCAAGAGGTAATGAAGCAAATGCCTATGTGGTAGGGTACTATGGCCACATGGCTTTAGGGCAGTTGCAAGTGAATAGTTCACGTAATCATCAGTAGTAACTTGTTTTTGTTCTAAATTATTTTTTTCAGTTTTCAAATAGTGATAGTAATATTATGCATTAAAATTTAAGTCCCTGACAGGAGACAAAAGAAGTTCTCAAAACATTTTCAAAATTATTATTGTATCTGAAATAAGTTACAATCTAAAAAAAAGTGTCCATGGAATAACTTGAAGACCTATACTTTTTAGTAAAATGTGTCAATGCTTAGTTGATGAAATGAGCAACTTCAGGATTTCCAGAAAGAACAACATAATCCCATGAGAGTTTGAATTTCCATCAGCCAATTCTTACAGCTTTTCATAGAAACTTTTTTGAAGAGAAAAACATTGCATACTTATTGTATAGGTACAAAGGTTTTGAAAGAACATCACCTGAGCTAAAGTGGTTATGAATTCTAATCAGTACAGTTACCAAAGTATGGCAGAGGATTAATAAGAAGCACAGTCATCAGAGAAACACAAGTAGTAGTTGGCCATCACTATATTATTGTGGGCACACCACCAGCCTAGAGCAGCCTTTGGTGAAGAGCCTGGGTTGTCCTGGCTGAAAATGCTCCTGTCCCCACACCAAAGCGCTTGGACAGCAGAGAAGTCTTAGTCACTCACTTATGCTCAGAGGCTACCCATGAGGTCTGGACCAGGGGTTGGTTACTGTTCACAGTCTAACACCTGAAGGCATGTAATGATTATCTTTTTTTTTTTTAAAGATTTTATTTATTTATTTGACAGAGAGAAACACAGCAAGAGAGGAAACACAAGCAGGGGGAGTGGGAGAGGGAGAAGCAGGCTTCCCGCGGAGCAGGGAGCCCGATGCGGGGCTCGATCCCAGGACCCTGGGATCATGACCTGAGCCGAAGGCAGATGCTTAACGACTGAGCCACCCAGGCGCCCTGTAATGATTATCTTGAGAGTAATTCACATGGATACAGAAACCCAGCTCTTCGACAGTGAGTCTCTTTGCCTTTATGATTTGGTTCTTTAATTTAACATAATCTTGATCTAATGGAGGCACAAATTTCTTTTTCTCTCTCTCATGTCAAAGATGATGTAACACACTGATGACATCTTATATGCACTGGGAGCGTCTTCTGTTTTGGAGGCTGGTAATACCATGCCCCATGGAAAGATTCACAAAGGACTTGGTATAAAAGAACCACTGGATCCACACTTTTCTGGTAGCCATGACCACCTACTTTGCCCTTCAAACATCTCTATCCACTGCTGCATCATTTTAAAATCTGACCACCCTCTTTTCTTTACCTGAAGAAAGAGAACCAAACAATTACATAACATCATTTTGGGAACTATCTACCATTGGCATAGATTTTCTAGATGAGATAACTTTGTTTTTATTGTGGTTTTATATGGCTCATACTTAAAACAACAACAACAACAACAACAACAAAAGTAACAAAGCTGGGTATGCCATCAGAAACTTGAATTTGCCCTTGACTTATAAGCATCACCCAGAAATAAAATATTCCAGATGGCTAAATTAATTGCCCTTACCCAGACTTGTTGGCTGATAGAACATAAAGAGGTAAACATTTATACTGAGAGTAGGTATGATTTTAGGTTAGTTCATGATTTTAAAATGCTTTAGGAACAGAGATGTCCTGGCCAATATAGGACAGTGCATTGGAGACACTGGGATGCTTTAGTCTTATCTAAAGTTATAATAAGTTGTAATGGAAATAGAGTTTTAAAAAAATGTTTCATGATATTATCCACAAGAGCATAAGGTATTACTGAGGATGCTTCTGGTATTGTCCCACCTGCTGATGACACAACCCCAGGAAGATCACAAAGGTAGGACATGGGCATGGTTGAGGTGTATCCTTCTGGAAAGCTATGGCAGGAGTGATAGGGGGTAAACTGTTGTTTGATTTTGTATTTTGGGCTTGGAGAATCTTAACCTGTCTTTGCAGTAATGGGGGCACATATTTCACGGACACTACTGTTAAGAACTCTGTAAGCCTTACCTTTTATTCAGAAACTTCTTTGTATCATCCATAAACCTCAGGGAAAATAAAAAGTAACAGAATTTTAAAAGCATAATGATCAAAGCTCTCAAAAACCCTCAAACTTCTAAGGCCTTATTCCCATTAGCCTTGATGGCAATAAGATCCATTTCTCATAGGGCTCAGAAATTATCCCCTTCTGCATTAATAACAGGCTGCCTCATGAGTTTGAGAATTACTTCCCATTCTAGATTCTACTGTCTTATATGCTGATATGAATAATTACTCTGGGGAACTCATACAATACCTCTGACTTTATCACCAATAGGTACAAACAATTTTTAACAACCACTGAAGCAGCTGCTGCATGATCTGAGACCTGGAAGTTTGGGCCTCTGACAAAGGCACCGGAGAAAAACTGCTCTTGAACCTCAATGGGAAAAGACCTTATCAAGTACTGTGAATGACTGTCACAGTGAAACTCCAAGATGTGGGTCTTCAGGCTATGTCTCCTAACTTAAAAGACTTACTCCTGTCCACTGGATGTCCACTCCATCAGGAGACTTGAAACTGAAGGTTCTTAGAAATTTTCTAGATCATGTTGAGTGCAGAGGTGGATGGCTTTCACCCAAGACCCAAGATGTCAGAACCAGAAAAATTTTCTGTTTTTCAGTACCCCTTTCCTTTTCTCTCTCTACATTAATCAAATCACACCCAGTGTTGTCCTATGTCATTATCTTAATATGATCTCCCTCATCTTCATCCTGTTAAATTTGACTGCCCCTTCCCCATGCCATGGTCTTTCACCATTTAAGGAAAAAAAACCAAAAAACTTTGGCATATTTTTCTCAGACCATGGCTTCTGTTCCTTTAAACACTCAAGGTAAATTATTTTTTTATTATGTTATGTTAATCACCATACATTACATCATTAGTTTTTGATGTAATGTTCCATGATTCATTGTTTGCATATAACACCCAGTGCTCCATGCAGAACGTGCCCTCTTTAATATCCATCACCAGGCTAACCCATCCTTCCTCCCCCCTCCCCTCTAGAACCCTCAGTTTGTTTTTCAGAGTCCATCCTCTCTCATGGTTCATCTCCCCCTCTGATTTCCTCCCCTTATTCTTCCCCTCCTGCTATCTTCTTCTTCTATTTTTTTTTAACATATAATGTATTATTTGTTACAGAGGTACAGATCTGTGAATCAACAGTCTTGCACAATTGACAGTGCTCACCATAGCACATACCCTCCCCAGTGTCCATCACCCAGTCACCCCATCCCTCCCACCCCCCTCACTCCAACAAACCTCAGTTTG
>NW_027715676.1:0-326 GCF_054177405.1 Leptonychotes weddellii | reverse complement strand
TTTTTTTTTTTTTTTTTTAAAGATTTTATTTATTTATTTGACAGAGAGAGGCAGTGAGAGAGGGAACACAAGCAGTGGGAGTGGGAGAGGGAGAAGCAGGCTTCCCGCGGAGCAGGGAGCCCGATGAGGGGCTCGATCCCAGGACCCTGGGACCATGACCTGAGCCGAAGGCAGACGCTTAACGACTGAGCCACCCAGGCGCCCCTGTCCTTTGTTTTTCTTAAAGGAAAGTCATTTTCATTCTTCTTGCCTTACCTGGTAGAAAATATATGTAGTGGTTTTAGAATGATACTATTTGCAATACAGCCTTAATATAAAAAATTTCA
>NW_027715675.1:0-326 GCF_054177405.1 Leptonychotes weddellii | reverse complement strand
GTCATATGATACATGTCTTTCTCTGATTGACTTATTTCACTCAGCATAATACCCTCCAAACCCTTGGAATTTCTTGAGTGATAAGGGTGATAGGAGAGTCTTTTGTTCTTTTTTTGTTTTTAAAGATTTTATTTATTTATTTGAGAGAGAGAGAGAGCAGGAACAGAGGGAAGGGCAGAGGGAGGGAGAAACAGACTCCCCACTGAGCAGGGAGCCCTATGTGGGGCTCCATTCCAGAACCCCAGGATCATGATCTGAGCCGAAGGCAGACACTTAACTGACTGAGCCACCCAGGCACCCCGAGAGTCTTTTGTTCTAATGAGGCC
>NW_027715674.1:0-326 GCF_054177405.1 Leptonychotes weddellii | reverse complement strand
TTTTTTTTTTTTTTTTAAAGATTTTATTTATTTATTTGAGAGAGAGAATGAGATAGAGAGAGAGAGCATGAGACAGGGGAGGGTCAGAGGGAGAAGCAGACTCCCTGCCGAGCAGGGAGCCCGATGTGGGACTCGATCCAGGGACTCCAGGATCATGACCTGAGCCGAAGGCAGTCGCTTAACCAACTGAGCCACCCAGGCGCCCCTGGCTTTTTGTTTTTGTTTTGTTTTAGTTCAGGAAGCTCCGTCAGGTGTAGGGGGTTTATTGGATCAGTAAGTCAAAAGGCCTGGGACTTTGTTGGCAAAGCAAGAATGACCCTGAAGAA
>NW_027715673.1:0-326 GCF_054177405.1 Leptonychotes weddellii | reverse complement strand
TATGCACAGGATATGAACAGGCAGTAAACTATAAACACAAATGGAACACAAATAAATATAGACGTTCAGGGGCACCTGGCTGGCTCCATCCGTGGAGCACCCAACACTTGATCTCGGGGTTGTGGGTTTGAGCCCCACGTTGGGCATAGAGATTACTTAAAGAGATAAATATAGATGCTCAACTGTGCTTATGGTTAACGAAATACAAATCAAAACAGTAAGATTTTCAACTATCAGACTGGCAAAAACATTCTCTCCTACTAATATTGGAAATATTGAAGGGGTCTAATATTGGAGATAGAGGATAATTTGACACTACCAGAATT
>NW_027715672.1:0-326 GCF_054177405.1 Leptonychotes weddellii | reverse complement strand
GGCAGAGGGAGAAGCGGGCTCCCTGCTGAGCAAGGAGCCCTATGCTGGGACTCGATCCCAAGACCCCGGGATCATGACCTGAGCCAAAGGCAGGTGCTTAGCCAACTGAGCCACCCAGGTGTCCCTGAAATAAATAAATCTTAAAAGAAAAAAAATGAAGGTAAAATGAAGACTTTCTCAGACCAATAACAACTGAGAAAATTCACGACCAGCAGACCTGCACAGGCCAGAAATAAAGGAAATTCTTCAGGCAGAAGGAAAATGAAGTCAGAATGATGTCTGCCTCAACACAGTAGTAAACAGTTCCAGAGATGGTAAATATGTGG
>NW_027715671.1:0-326 GCF_054177405.1 Leptonychotes weddellii | reverse complement strand
CTTTTTTTTACTTTTTTTTTTTTTTAAATTTATTTATTTGACAGAGAGTTAGAGAGCACGAGTAGGCAGAGCGGCGGGCAGAGGGAAAGGGAGAAGCAGGCTCTCTGCTGAGCAGGGAGCCCGATGCGGGGCTCGATCCCAGGACCCTGGGATCATGACCTGAGCCGAAGGCAGACGCTTAATGGCTGAGCCACCCAGGAGCCCCCACACAAACTCTTTATTACTGAATATTAGACCAAGTGACAGAGAAGTAGAGACCACTATACTGACAGTACTGGTAACATGTATTGAAAAGTCGTTACTCCAGAAGACAGCACAGGAGACGG
>NW_027715670.1:0-326 GCF_054177405.1 Leptonychotes weddellii | reverse complement strand
GGGTTAGGTTCCTGGGAGCCTCCAGGCACAGTTTTGTCAATCAAAACCCCATTCGTGCTATATAGGTTCATGTGCCAACATCCTTGCAAAAGAAGGCTGTTTCATCAGCATGGAGAACCTGCTCTTCCACATAACACCTTTCCTGCATAATGTGTAGCAGGTGTTTTGAAAATTCTTCCAGGGGCGCCTGGGTGGCTCAGTTGGTTAAGCATCCAACTCTTGATTTCAGTTCAGGTCAGGATTTCAGGGTCCTGGAATCAAGCCCCATGTTGGGCTCTGCACTCAGTGGGGAGTCTGCTTGAGGACTCTCTCTCCCTCTCCCTCTG
>NW_027715669.1:0-326 GCF_054177405.1 Leptonychotes weddellii | reverse complement strand
TCTCTTTCTCTCTATACAACACTCATTCCTTAGGTAATCTCATACATGATCAAGATCTCCCCAGCCCCAGTTTTGAGATATAATTGACAAAGAGAATTGTAAAATGTAAGATATTTAAGGTGTACAACACGGTGATTTGATTGCTATATATATACACCATTGAAGGATTTCTCCCCATAGAGTTAATTAACACATCCATCATCCAAGTTTACTTTTTTCTTTTTCTTTCCTTCCTTTCCTTCCTCCCTTTTTCCTCCCTTTTTCCTCCCTTTTTCCTCCCTTTTTCCTCCCTTTTTCCTCCCTTTTTCCTCCCTTTTTCCTCCCTT
>NW_027715668.1:0-326 GCF_054177405.1 Leptonychotes weddellii | reverse complement strand
TGTATCCTAGAGATGACATTGTAGGCTGGACAGATCAGTAGTAAGATATAAAATAATTAAAAATTTAACATTTTTCAGCTACAATAATCTATAATCCTATAACCTGCAGTGAACAATACTAATGCATATATGTGAAAATTTCTCAAATTATTACTGATAGATACTGAGTTTTTCTAACAAAGTTAAGTGTCCGAATATTTTTACATGACTTATTTGGAGATGGCTAACTATATTTATATTACCCATAGATATTTCTGTTGAAGTATTTGTTGTGTAATATATCCTCCTCATTAATTGATCAAACACAGATTTACTATAAATTAAGT
>NW_027715667.1:0-326 GCF_054177405.1 Leptonychotes weddellii | reverse complement strand
GATGGGAGTGTGGCTTTCACTCACCCATGTCAATTGAGCACCAGAAACACAGAAAGAAAAAAAAAAAGCTTTGACCAGTTTTCCTTAAAGGGCAGTTTTATGGGAGCATCTGGGGTTGTTGTTTTCGTAGGCTCTCCATAGAGCATTGCCAAGCACAAAAATGACTGTCTAATCTGTGCTAATAGGACAGACAAAAAACTATCCTTGCCAAATGCCCCCTGTGTAGGATGTTCACTCCTGTTCGGGTATCACAGGACCATGTGAGACGAGTCCTCAGGAGACAGTGCCTTTGTCTTTTATATTCTACCAGCTAGGTGAGTGTAGTC
>NW_027715666.1:0-5620 GCF_054177405.1 Leptonychotes weddellii | reverse complement strand
CCCAAATGTCTTTGCTGGAGGCGGAATTGCCCCGCCCTTGCCTGGTCCGGGCTAAGTAATCTGCTCGGGTTTGCTCTCGGGAGCTTTTGTTCCCTGCAAGCTTTCCGTACAGTTTTGGAGGCAGAGAGTGAAAATGGCGGCCTCCCAATCTCCGCCCCAGAGGAGCCAAGAACTCGGGGCCCCACTCCTCAGTGAGTCCCCAGAGAAAAGCCGTCAGTCACTCCTGTCTCCCTGGTCTCCGGCCGCACTCCGTGCTCACCCGGCCTGTGACCGAGCATTTCTGTCTCTGGCACCCAACCCTGTGTGGAGTCTCCAAACCCAGCAGATCCCTGCAGTGTGCTCCCGCGCCGCTCCTCCTGGGGGAGGAAGAGGAGTCTCCCCGGATCTGCTGCTTGTTGGGTCCCTGCTGGAGGAGCAGAGGCCCAGCTGTGCCAGGGATCATGGTTTATGGCAACCCCGAGCTGAGAGCCTGCTCCTCGGCTCCGGATCTGCTGCTTGTTGGGTCCCTGCTGGAGGAGCAGAGGCCCAGCTGTGCCAGGGATCATGGTTTATGGCAACCCCGAGCTGAGAGCCTGCTCCTCGGCTCCGTCTCTGCAGCTGGCTTCCCCGCTCCAATACTTGGGAGCTCTGCCGCACTCAGGCTCCCCCTGTCTTTGTGTGACCCCGAGGGTCCTGAGACCACACTCTCCTGCGAGGGTTCCACCCCCTGCTTAGCCACTGGAGCGACGTCCCTTACTGGAGCCAACTTCTAAAAGTTCCGATTTTGTGCTCCGGGGCTCTATCACTTGCCAGTAGCGGCCGTGGGAGGCCCCCTCCCCCGCCGTCTACCCTCCTGAATATCGCCTCGGATTCACTTCTCCGCACATCCTACCTTCCTGAAAGTGGTCGCTTTTCTGTTCAGAGAGTTCCTGTTATTCTTTTCTTCAGTCTCCTGTTGAGTTCGTAGGTGTTCAGAATGGTTTGATCCCTATCTAGCTGAATTCCTGGGACCAGACGAAATTTAGGTCTCCTACTCCTCTGCCATCTTGCTCCTCCCCCTGAATGTATTTAATTCTTAAATGGAAGAAAAAAATACGCAGAAATTTACAGTTTTGTAAAGATACAATATAGATTAATTTTAGGTCAGAAGCATTTCTTATTATTCAAGCCAGTTAAATTTTCAAATTATTAACAGTGATACTAATGGATTCATACTCCAGTCTTATAGATTTCATATTAGAGTAACATAATATTTGAATTGTATCACTGTGGAAGTTTTTAGCATCATTGAGAAAATTAAAAAGGACTTCCATAATAGTAAATTTGATATTTCAGTATGAGTTTTTAATTCATTATTTGGTCATTTTACACTGGATTTTCCTGTTCTTTTCCAAGTAGTTTTATGTATAAGAATTTGGCATTTCTTTCAGGGATAATTATAATTTTTCTCTCCATGCTTCCTTCTGCTTATTTAAAAATTAGTGCTTATGTGTGACCCCTAGACATAAACAGTCATTTGTTTTTTAATTTTAATCATTTTGTAAGTTTTTGGTGCTTTAGTCTTTAAAATAGCTATTCCAAATCTTGTTTATAATTTGTTTTAGTTTTAGTGTTGTAATTCAGATATTAACACTGATCCATTTGAAAATGGGATTTTGGGGAGTCCATAATTTCCTGTTTTAGTTTTCCTCATTTAATTTTAGAGATAATTTTATTTTGCAAGAAAGTGAAAATTGTTTAAAAAATATTTATTAAATTTCTTAGAAGAAAACCTTTGTAATTTTTTTTTTTTAATTGGTGATTCTAGTAGTCTGTTGATTTATCATGTTCTTGGTCTGATATTTCTAAGGGTGTTGATGCTACCAGTGTTGAAGTGGAAATTTTTACAGAAGTATGGAAATATGTGAAAGAAATGGGCTTTGTTTGAAACTTACTGTGTATAAGAAGTATGTACAAATTGTACAATGTCCTCTGTGAAAAGCATCCACACTTATGAACTTCTAGAGATTTTCTAGCACACTATATGTTATATATTACTATTTCATTCACCAAATTCCCAAGGTGGAAGTTCAAATTGCCTAAGTTTTAAGATGGTTTTTGAATTCTCTTGACTGTGGAACATATGTTTATTGTTAAAAGTTAGTTATTAGCATATTCTCACAACTTACAGACATGGAGTTACCCTCTTCTGAACAAAACCTTTCCCTAATTCTGCTGTTCTTGTATACCACATGCCTATCTCTTTTTTTTAAACCTCCAAACCTCAAAGAGTAATCCATATCTTTGTCTGTCTTACCCTTTTATCTCTCACTCCTCATTACTCATACTTTTGGCTTTTGCCTTCCTTCTTTTTCCAAAAATGCTTTGTTAAAGGCCTCAAATCCAGTATCTTAGTCTTCATTATACATGTCCTTTCTGCATTATTTGACAGAGCTCATGGCATCTTTATTCTTGAAATTCTCCTCGGTTTCTGTCTCCTGATTTTTGTCATACTTCTCTGACTACATTTTTGGTTGTTTTTTTTCTTCGCTTTAAATGCATGTTTTCTTTCTTTTTTAAAAGATTTTATTTATTTGAGAGAGAGTGAGACCAAGAGCATGATTGGGCGAGGGGAAGGGCGGAAGGAGAAGCAGGCTCCCCACTGAGCAGGGAACATCCTGATGTGGGGCTCGATTCCAGGACCCCAAGAGCATGACCTGAGCCTGAGCCAAAGGCAGATGCTCAGTCAACTGAGCCACCCCGGCACCCCTGTAAATATATGTTTTCTATGTGGATCTGCCCACGACTAAATTTTCCACTTACACATTTCTTTTTTGGCCGTCGCATTGTCTATGTAGATGACTCCCATACTAGCAACATTAGCTTTTTTCAAGTCGGAGTCTGGTCCCACTTCTAGGTTAAACAGAAATTTCAAGCTTTTGTGTTCTGTGAATGTGAAGACTAAATTCATAATCTTTCCTAAATCTATTCTTTATTGAGATGTAGAGCCTCAGTAAGTGTTAAATAAATCCAAATGGCATTCTTAGATTGAAAAGCATGATTTATTTTTGACTATTTGCTTGTCCTTGCACCTTGTTGCAAAAGTGCAGATAATCTGTCCTATACTTATTATATCTTTTCATTCATATCTTCTTAACTATTCTTAACCACCATAATCATCATTAGCTCTGACCTAGACTATTGTGAGACTTTTCTTCTCTACTGTGAGTTAAATTTCCCTATCACAGTTCCAATCATATTATTCCCCCAGTCAAAAATATTTAGGACCTTGGGGCACCTGGGTGACTCAGCCGTTAAGTGTCTGCTTTCGGCTTAGGTCATGATTCCAGGGTCCTGGGGACGCTGCTCAGTGGGAAGCCTGCTTTTCCCTCTCACACTCACCTTGCTTGTGTTCCCTCTCTTGCTGTCTCTTTCTCTCTGTCAAATAAATAAAATCTTAAAAGAAAATATTTAGGACCTTATACTTGTAAAAAAGAAAAAATGCATATATTTTACAGCTTGGCCATTTGAGCCCTTCTAATTTGTTGACCCAAATATACATTTTTAACCCACTACCCTTATCTACCCTCATGTCGGTGAAGCTGAATAATTTTTTTCTTTTATGTGCCTGTAGTTTCCTGCCTCTGGCTTTCTTCTCGCCCTCCTGTTTCTACACATCCAAATCCTACCCTTTTTGCAAATCAAGGCTTAAACACAAACTTCTCCACAAAACTTGCTCAGATTCTTATAGCTGGTCTCATTTTTATTCCCCGCAGATTTTATCTACAGTCCTCTGATACATACATGCCTTGTGCTTTTTTTATTTATGTACCTGTGGTTTATTTCTTTTACTTGAGTTGAGCTCTTTAGAGGAGTATTGTATCTCAGAGGCCTTTGTTATATATCTGAATAGAAAGCAAACCTGGAGAAATAGAAATTCAGTAATACAAATCGTACTGTTATTTAAGAATTAGCTGAGTATTTTATAATTTGAATGCAATTCATGAACTGTGTGCTGTACGTTGTTCTAGGTTCTGTAAATACAGAGATGAGTGAGTCATGGCTACTGCCCTCAAGAACATAACTTCTTAGGAGAACAGAAAATATAAATAAGTGTTGATAATACAGTGTGATACACAAAATAATTGAATTATTTGCAAGATACCATCAGTAGTTTTGTGGATAATTTGTATTAGAAAAGGCCACTAAAAGTGAATTTACATAAGATGCAGACTAAAATTAATTTCACAGTTAGTAGTGAATAAAAGCTTTTAATTGGAACTTTATCTTGGAGAAAAATGTTTTGTAGTATTAGACACTATCTTCTTTTTTCCTTATATTGAACCAAATATTGGTTATAACCATAACCATGAAAGTATCAAGTGTTTACTTTTCTGAGAGTATATTTTTTCTGATAAAAATTGTATTACTCTATCCTGTACTTCACATTTAACTTTTATAACATAGTGAAAAGGGTAATCATCTTTGCAAAAAACAAAATAAACATTTGAAGACTTCCTCAGTTCCTAGGAACTCATCTTTTAAATCTTTATTCAGATGATTCTATTTGATGTATCTGTTTGTCATCATTCTTGTCAATTTTCTCATCTTTTACTACTGTGTCAGTTGCTTGCAAATGATTTAGCAGTTCCTCTCTAACTTCACTTTAATGACTTTTTGGACTCTTACTACCTTTGCCATATTAATTTGCTTTGTTAGATCCTGAATGATTTGTGAGAAAGTGACAGACATGGTCTTGGTTGGGAATGTATCTGAATGGGGGGAGGGATGTGTTGGGGAAATTAATTTTTTAATGAATGGTATGCTCATTTGTGAATATATTTGTGATATGTTCACTTATACAGTTTGTAATTGGGCATTTTCATGGTAAATAATCAGATAATGAAGATTCCTTTCCCTCATGGGAATTTTAATACTGAGGAAGCAATGAGTTAACATTAACTTTATTTTGTTGAGTGTGAGGGTAGATAATAGATAATATTTCTACGAAAGCTAGAATGCTTTCTAAAAAGTATTTGGTGTAATAAACTGAAATTTATATTTTTTATATAATTTTTAAAAAAGATTTTATTTATTTGAGGAGAGAGAGAGAGAGAGCACCAGCATAGGGGAGAAGGAGAGGGTAGAAGCAGACTCCCTGCTGAGCAGAAAGTCTGACAGACAAGGGGCTTGATCCCAGGATCCCAAGATCATGACCTGAACTAAAGGCAGATGCTTAACTGACTGAGCCATCCAGGTGCCCATTATTTTCTTTATATATATATATATATATATATATATATATATATTTATATGTAATACATAAATATAATTTTATGTATAAATATTTTATATATAAATTTACATATAATTTTTATATATAAATATATGTTTATACATATAAATTTTAAAAAAGATTTTATTTATTTGGGAGAAAATAAACTGAAGTTTAAATTAAATGAAAGAAGATATACAAAATAAGGATTTAAAAATAAGTGCAAGAATATATGTTAAGAAAAAAAAAAAAAAAAGGGGGCGCCTGGGTGGCTCAGTTGGTTAAGCGACTGCCTTCGGCTCAGGTCATGATCCTGGAGTCCCTGGATCGAGTCCCGCATCGGGCTCCCTGCTCGGCAAGGAGTCTGCTTCTCCCTCTGACCCTCCC